>NW_010386144.1:0-1030 GCF_000414095.1 Morus notabilis
AAAAATATATATATATATATATATATAGAAAGCTGTGTGCAGTGGTGTGAAAACGTGAGAAGAGAGAAAGGAAAAAAAGAAAGTGCAGGTGTGTGCAGTTGTGGGAAAACGTGAGGAGAAAGAAAAAAAAAGGTGCGCAGGTGTGTGTGCAGAGAAGTGAGAGAAAAAAATATACATCGTGATATTTTAAAACAATAAAGTAAATACATATTTTGATGGTGCGAATAACACATATGATGAGTGGGGAGGACACAAGCTTGTTGTCGACGCTTTCAGCAGGTAGTGGAAAAAACTCCTCCGTAGATGGACCCTCGTATGGCTTAAGAGCATAAATATGAAAGACAAGATGAATTTTGCACCTCATGGGTAAAGCTAGCTTATAAGCAACAGGACCAATGCGGTCAGTGACTGAGAACGGGCCGTAATAGCGCTTAGCCAACTTATGTGACGCTCGGCGAGCTACCGTCGACTGGCGGTAAGGCTGGAGGCGAACAAGGACCTTGTCTCTGACAGCCAAGTGAAGGTCCCTGTGGTGAGCATTGGCTTTCTGCTCCATTCGGTGTTGTGCTTGGCGCAAATTGTCTTTCAGAGAACGCAGTAAGACATCCCGTTCTACAAGAGCCTCGTCCAAAGCTTGTATTGAAGTAGAGCCCTGAGAATATGCCGGAATGGATGGTGGAAGGCGCCCGAACAGGGCCTTATAGGGGGTCATCTTAATAGCACTGTGGTAGCTAGAATTGTAACAGAACTCGGCCCAGCCAAGGTAGGAAATCCACGAGTTGGGTTTTTCCTGAGTGAATGCTCGCAAGTATTGCTCGAGGCCGCGATTGACCACCTCCGTTTGGCCGTCCGTCTGCGGATGGTATGCCGTGCTATGCCAAAGAGAGGTGCCACTCAATTCAAACAATTTCTGCTAAAAATTACTCAAAAATATGGGATCTCGGTCCGAGATGATCGAGCTAGGGAAGCCATGAAGCTTAACAACTATGTCAACAAACAACGTCGCTGTCATTGCAGCTGTGAACTGGGC
>NW_010386145.1:0-1031 GCF_000414095.1 Morus notabilis
AAAAAAAAAAACTTTTATAATGGCAAAAGGGGAACAAAGAAACAATTGTTTGAGTTAAAAAAGGGGTGATTTACACATACAGCAAAATTTTGATAGTGTAATTATCACTAAAAATTAGTGGCGACCATCTCGCGAACGTGCACTACAGGCTGTTTTGCTTCGCTTTCGGTCACAGGTCACGGGCAATGCTCCCCCAACCAAAAGCTTTTCACAGATAGATTATAGATATAGAAATAGAATACACAGTTTTTTTTTAAAAATTATTATAATTATTTTACTATTTTTTCCCTTGTTATATTTTTCTCCTGATGCCGGACCACCGCCACAAAGAAATATCTTTTCTTTTCCACTTGCAACATTTATATATTTTTTAAGGCCAAAGAATATATAGCAAGTAGCAACAGAGTAAAAATGCTGCAGAGGCTGATTATAGTGCCTCTATTCTTTAATGCCTTATCTCCTTCGCAAAGTTCAATGAACAACTGATAAGCCTCACCACTTATATTTATAAGTTACATATATATAGGATTATTATTATATATATATATGAGATGCCCATGAAACACAAACAGCGGCGCCAAATGCCCACCAAACTGCTATCTTGAGTATCTTTTGCATTTAAAACCTGCAGAGCTAGCGCCTGAATTTTGTAGATATTTTTTTCTTTATTATTTTTATTATTGATCTATTGAATATAATAATGTTAAATTTTTAACACGTAACATCATTAAATTTTTATTTAATAATAAATAACCATCCTATGAATATAATCATTTAAAATTCGTCTGCACACTATATAATTAGTGCTGGAATTTTGGGCCGACGGGCTGCACGAAATCTGAATTTTTTCAGGCTCGGGCGGGTAGGCCCATATGCCGGCCCGTTCAAGGTGTATTTTCTGGCTTAGGCTCGGGCAGCCTGAGTTTTGAGACCACGCCGGAGCCCGCCGCCGTGTAGGTACCGTCGATAGCCGTCCGCCGGATTTTTTTTTGAATTTTTCCGGCCAAGCCCGATTTGCCCGAATGCCTGAC
>NW_010386146.1:0-1030 GCF_000414095.1 Morus notabilis
GCTGAACCGTTTCCTTATAATAACGGCTATGATATGCCACAGAGCTTTTATCCTTCCATGAATTATCCAAATCATGTTCCTAAATATGGGGATCCTTTTGGTTCCCATATGCCAAATGGAGGTTTCCATCACTTTCCTAGGCCATACCAACAACATTCTCATCCATACTTTTCCGGACAGTATATGGACAATAATACCGAACCTTTTGAGCCATACTCACACAATGCAACATTTCACCAGCCTTCTTGTTCTTGTTTCCATTGCTATGAAAAACACAGGCGTGTTTCAGCTCCTGTTCCACCCTCTGCTTTTGGCAATAAAAGGTTTGGTGATGTCCCAAGCAATCCCATGTTCTACCACCATGAAAACCATGGGGTACTTGGTCCATCCGATCTGGGCAAATCAAAGACAGGCCTGCACTCCAATTCTCATGTTGTACAATCCCACACAAGGTGGCCAAGTGATCTCAACAATGAAATGGGTTTTGGTCGCTCTCGAGCTCGGAGGGTGATGCTAGCAAGTGGCAGACGTTGTCATCCCGTTGGTGCTGGAGCTCCGTTTCTAACTTGTAGTAATTGCTTTGAAGTTCTGAAACTACCCAAGAAAGTACGGCTTATGGTGAAGGGTCAACACAAAGTGAGGTGTGGGGCTTGTTCCACTGTAATGAATTTTGCTATAGCTAACAAAAAAATTGTTCTTTCTGCTAATTCAGAAAAAGTTCAAAGTCCTGAGGAGGTTAGTAATGGCTTTAATGAGGTTGTTCAAGGTGATACATTGTTGTATTCCCATGGCCATATGAACCAGACTTATGCTAATTTCTCTTCGGATGATTATGATAATTCTTGTTATGATTTCCAAGCAATGGATAGAGAACCTGTTTCACTGCCAGTAGACCCTGGTTTGAATTCAAGCAAGCCTCAAGAGATGCAAAGCTTTCATTCATCATCTCCTAGTACCTCGGAGGATGAAAACAGCCCAGAAGTTCCCGGTGCAAAAAGAGAGATGATCAGTTCTGTTCAGGAGCCAATCA
>NW_010386147.1:0-1029 GCF_000414095.1 Morus notabilis
TTTTTCCCCCCCCCCCCCCCCCCCCAAAAAAAGTTACTATTTAGGCATATTTTTATCTATACTTTGCGCACAAAGTTCCTTTTCAAAGCCACTAACAAAATCCTCCATGGATGCTCTGTAACCCTCCATTCCTGGGACATGCATAGCAAGTTCCAAACCAACGCTCATCCATTTTTTGGCCACATCAATCTGGCCTAGCCTCACAGGCAACGCTGCCCTGTTCCAAGCAGTCGTAGCCAGCCATTTTCCCTCTTCAATGGGGTACTCGCCGTCTTTCAAACCCACCATTATTCGGTAAGCTTGCTTGTACATGCCATAAACAGCATCATCGTCCGCCTCCCCTCTGCGAACGTTAGCTACTGCTATGAGCTTCCGGACGATGAGAGCCACACTTTGGTACTCCGGTGAGGGAGAAGAAAGGAGAGCCGAGAGGCACTCATTTAGAACAAAGGCAGCTACTTCATGATTATGCCGAGGACCCTGCAAGGCATTGAGGCCAATCTGAAGGAGGTACTTGGGGCTGCAAGCCTTAGAACTCGCGAAATTTTTCACTAGTAGTAGTTGTGATCCTAAATCATTGAGTCTTCCTTGTACATCATAGGCGCAGAGGGTGTACACGAAGAAGAGATCTGTCTCAAAGCTGGTAATTTGATCGTCGTTAAGCTGAGAGCCTGTTGAGATTGACTTGAGTAACTGCACCCAAAGAAGCAATATTAGTACAAGGAGACATATTCCATATGAATAATAAAGTTGCATAACAAATAGATCTAATAAAGAAATTAGTTGTTTATTACCTTTCCTGCTCTATCTAGTAGTTCCACGGCCTGTTTCACTTCCGTGTCAGTTAACGCAACCTTCTTCCGATTCTCCAAAGCTATCGTGGCAGACACACTCAGTATTAGCGATTTGCATACCATAATATCATTTTCTTCTGCTTGCCCATCAATCGGAAGACCGTAAAGTTCTGATGCCAATCTCAAGAAATCGGCACATAATTGAAAGTTCATCTCCTTCCCATTTTTTATCCCA
>NW_010386148.1:0-1031 GCF_000414095.1 Morus notabilis
TTTTTTTTATATCGTTCCCCCATTTGGTCAAAGCGCAGAAATCCCACTACCCAAAGTGGGCACTTGTAAATAAATCGAAAACACGTGAGACATTCTTAAAGTTTTCATTAGCGTTATAATGAACATCTATAATGAATATTAGAGCAAGGAAATAAAACCCTCCGTTTTAAAAGTATCATCATATGGCTGTAAACATTTAACCAATATCTGTATTGTATTTGTTATCATTACTAATTTCTGTCTGGTTTCAAGCAAAAACAGATAACTATTATTACATTGTTCGTTTTTCCTTTTGAGGGAAAAGAAGTAAAATAAGTATTGAACTCTCGAGATTGTGCAAAACACATTAGAATATAGAAAATAGATGGTCGCGGTTATCAGTTTTTTCTTAATTAATTCATTAAACTTTTTTTTTTTATTTTTTATTTTTATAAATTGGAGATAATTGGTTAGCTTGACTTGAAAAGGATTTATTGCGAAACTAAAAGCGCAATGGAATGATACATCTTCATTACGAAATGTGAGGTTATTATGAGTGAATTTAAATAAAGAGCTAATGGTCATTGATGAAAAGACCTAACAAAAGAAATCCTTCTCTCTTTTTTCTCCAACAACTTACCAATCGTTATCATTGTCATCTATATGTAATAATTCTCGTGACCACACACATTGTATAACAATGGTTTCACTGCCTTAAATTCAAAACCAATTGTTATTAGTGAATCTTTTATCTCTCTCTTTATAGTTTATATATGTTCTATCTAATATAATTCCATTTTTGTTGTGCAAAAATATGTTGGTTATAAACAATTATGGCTCCAGGTCGTTTGAGGAACAAGCAATATTGGTCCATGTGGGGCAATAACTAGCTCACAGAATCTGCAACAATAATACGAAAAATGAGGAATATTATAATCTACAATTTCTCAACTTAGAAACTCTCTTTAGTGGGATTTACGTTTCCCTTCAGACAATTTAAAAAACACACAACAACAATTTTTGACTCAATTAACATTTGTTCCTTTTTTTTT
>NW_010386149.1:0-1029 GCF_000414095.1 Morus notabilis
AGAGAGAGAGAGAGAGAGAGAGAGAGAGAGAGAGAGAGACTAATTAGGTCTTAACCAACAAAAACTAGTTTTGGGAGAGTAGTTAGTTCTTAACCACCATGCTAAAGTCATAAAGTGTTCAATTATGATATGCTCAAAGATCTACATAGATAACCAAAAACTTGACCTTTTTTGGATTAGAAAAATAAAAGTTGGTTCCAACGTAGAACTGAAAAGCTAAAAAAGAGCCAGTTTTCTCCGGCCATACGGGCCCTAACTAACCAATGTTATGTCCTCGAACCAAAAACTTACTCTTTTTCTTTTTTGTAATAGAAAAATAATAGTTGACAATTAGAAAATTAATCGGAGGTACATAACAAAATCACATCTTTGCCGTTTCGTTACTACTAACAATATAATTTAAACTGAACACTTTGGTCAAGGAACGATAATGACCAAAGGCTGCAAGTTAAATTGCAAGTTTGACTCCCGAAATGCAAATCTTAGAATGTTGATTTTACCAACAATACAATTTGTTACACCCCAGGAAACAACTATAAAAAATTTTGTTCTCTCAAACGTCCTAATCTAAACAGAAATTTTGCACCCCGTAACTCAAAGTACTGAAATTATTACCCACGATACATTTTGTACCGTTGATAGTTGCAGCGCCACTTGATTTGGGAGCGAAGAACAATGTTATCTAATGTGCTAACATTTGTTGCATACGCTAGTTAGAACATAAAAAGTACATTAGGATCGTATATATACTATCGGTCCAAAAGGAGCTTTACAAAACATATTCAGAGCTAGACCTGTCCATATCACCATCTCAGTCATAATCCTCAACATCAAGCACCATTCGCCTCCTATTTACAACACTACTTGAAGGTTCACTATGATCCACTTCATCCTCAGAATCTTCCAACTCATTGTCATCAGCATCGTCCGCAGCATCATTTGGAGTGACATGCATAAAGTCTAAGGAATTTCTACCGCCAGTGATGTTCTCTTCAGTTTCTCTGTTGTCATCCAGACTTACAGTGTTGC
>NW_010386150.1:0-1032 GCF_000414095.1 Morus notabilis
ATCGTTCATTTCACCGATTTGAGTTTTCAGTTTTAAGTTTCTACAGTAATAAACTCTCAAAAAATATCACATTTAATTTTTTCTGTTACAGTGAAAAATTCTCACAAAATGTCACATCTCAGCTCGAATTGAAAACTCAATCCGCAAAGTGAATGAGACCCAAATTCCAGTGATTAAATTGATATCTGACAATCAAGTTGCCCCACAGCGTACGCTAACAGTAACAATGGACTACTCGCTTTCTGAGCCTCAATATATTATTGATCAATGCAATATAAGAAATTGGGTTACTGAAAGCATATTTTTATAACTCCTAGGCGTAAGTGTCGGTCTTTCTTGGTAAATCATAGAGCTAATGAGATGGGGTATAGACAGGTTTTAAGTTATATATGCTCTGATGAAAGTGAGCTAGAGGAAAGGATTAGAAAAATGTACTATTATTAGTTCTTTATTTTTCACTTATTAGATTTGTATAAAAAATTGTTAATTCTATATTTTTTTTTAAGTTATAAGGCTTAATTAAATTCAACGGTCTAAAATTAGCTCTACCAATAAGAATGCATATTAGAGAAAGTTCCTGAAAGTTAAGGGTTAATCCATATTTCGTTTTCTAATATGTATGGTAGAGAAGGCTTTTTTTTTTATTTTTCGGTTATGTCTTTTTAATTGTTAGATATGGAAGCAGTTTTGCTTCGTGTGCTTTAAATTTTTAAGGACAAATTACACCGTTGTCCCTTGAACTACAGGCATTGTCATAAAATGTTCCCTGAACTTAGTTTTAATTTTTTTCCCTAAACTTCAGTAGTTCTTGCAAATTTTTCCCCTCTGTTAAATTCTTGATAGAATATGTCATGTAAAATGTAAAAATTAACAAAAGAACTCCTTATGTTAAGATTTTTAACATAAATAACATCTATATCACAAATAAAGAGTGTCATTTGAATAATTTAATAAACAATTACTCTGTTAGCTCCTACTCATACAGTCACATGTAACTACAATTACAACAGGACTTATCTCTTTTTTTTTTTT
>NW_010386151.1:0-1033 GCF_000414095.1 Morus notabilis
TATATATATATATATATATATAGTTGTTGAATTCTATGATGGCTTCATATATGTGCTTAAGACAAACGAAAGAAATGTTTGAAATGTGAGAGATTCAAGAGTCAGATACATGCATTAATAAGATGAAAAAGTGATTTAATAATTATCTTTTTGCCGTTTCTCTTTTTGCTTGCATGCTTTGGATTATTTCGATTTTTTGGAGGTTTGTGTTCGTTCTATTTATTTTTGAATGTGGTTTTACTTGGATTTTTAGTAAAAGTAGATGTAGGATTGAACTAATGCTTTCTTTTGTGCAGATTAATTTAACACAACAAAATTTGATCTTGAGTCTTAAAGTGTGGACATTGATGTTGAAGAGGTTGATGAATCGAGTTTTAATACTAAAACTCAAGGCGAGCAACTCCTGAAAAGAAAGAGAAAACTGACCTTAAAAATTTAGAGTACTCACTTTGTTCATTTTCCTTCGGGTCCAGACATTTAATTGAAGGCCAAGTACAAATATTGTAACTTTGTGTATCTCGCGGACAACAAGTACGGAACTGGTAATTTGAAACGCCACCTTGTGAGTTGTCTGAAAACCTCCTACCGTGATATAGGGCAGATTCTCCTTGCCCAAGAAGCTGGTGCAGTGACACTTGGTAGAGGTAAATATGATCCTAAAAATTTTCGTGAGTTGGTTGTATCTACTATAATCATGCATGATCTGTCTTTTAGTTTTGTTGAATACGCGGGAATAAAGTCTCTATTTCAGTACTTACACCTTCAAATTCAATTGGTCTCTAGGAATACTAGAAAAACTTATGCTTTAAAGTTGTACAAAAAGAAAATGTCACGAATTAAATGCATGTGAGAGGCTACTTTTGGTAGAATTATCTTTACTTTTGATGCATGAAGTTCTTTGACTAGTGATTAAATATGTTTGTCTCACTGCGCATTTCATAAATAAGAATTGGAACTTGCAGAAAATAGTGTTAAACTCTAGTTTTATGCCACCCCTATATAGTGGCGTTACTTTATCTGAAAAACTTTATAG
>NW_010386152.1:0-1033 GCF_000414095.1 Morus notabilis
AAAAAAAAAAAAAAGAATTCCCTGTACATTACATTGTATAGTGATGACAAAAAAAACTAGGGAGCCCTAAAACTCTTGAGAAGCAGAATCTATATCGCCCTTTCCTTTGCCCACCTTCTTAGGCAAAAGAGTTTGGTGGATGTTGGGCAAAACTCCGCCACTGACAATGGTCACCGACCCCAAAAGCTTGCTCAACTCCTTGTCGTTTTTCACCGCAAGCTGGATGTGCCTCGGCACTATGCGATTCTTCTTGTTATCTCCCGCGGCGTTCCCTGCAAGCTCCAATACCTGGCCGATCGCAAATAACCATCAAAACCAATAACCAAAAATAACATAAACAAAAAAGCAATAATCCACTTGAATCAAAGAAACTGCCTAAGATCGAATGAACAATAATCCATTTCCAAAACGCAATTCTCCAACACAGAGTCGCAAATATAGGGAATGAAAAAAACAATCTTTAAAAGACTTTGAATCAAATCAAATGCAAGATTGTATAAACAATAATCGATTGCCAAACACATTTGCAGAATGGAAACGGGAAACCTAAACAGCCTCCACCGAACAAGATACTAAGGCTCGTTCATTTCACCGATTTGAGTTTAAAGTTTGAGTTTTGCAACAATAAAAAACTCTAAAAAATAATCACATCAAAATTTTTTTATTATAATAAAAAACTCTCATATACAGTTACATCTCAATTCTAATTAAAACATCAAATAAGCACCATGTGAAGTTGTGAAGGAAGCCAATTCTGGCCAGTTTAATAGGAAAAAAATAACATATTTATAATGTAATCTGTCCTTATTCATCAAAATCGAAATCAAATGACTAGTGCCATTTCTGTTTTGCATTAAACTATGCATTTGGTGAAATTGGACTTATTACCTTATAAGTATCTAGTTTTATATAACAAAATAAGACAGATTCTCGGCAATCCTAGAGAATCATCTAGTTAATGCAGAAGAAGAAACTAATCTTCCCACGGAGCTCATTGACCATACATATTCTAGTGGTATATTAAAAAAAAAAA
>NW_010386153.1:0-1033 GCF_000414095.1 Morus notabilis
AAAAAAAAAAATTTCTTTTCTTTTGGGTTTTGATTTTTGAAAAAAAAAATAGTTCATTTATTTATTTTTTGAAGTGAAGCGTTTTTATATTTATTTAATATTTAATCAATTTTATTGTTTCAATTAGAATTTAATATCTATTTAATTTTTAATGACATGTCACATTAGTAAAACTGTTATTTTATCATGTTTTCCATCGATTGGGACATTTTAAAATGTTTTAATAAATCAGGGGACGCTTTAAGATATGATACATACTTCAAGGGGTATTCATACAAATAAGTTATTAAATTAACCATCTAATAATTGTCACGTCATCAAATTCATTAGTCAAATAAATAGAATGGGTAAAGTTAATAACATTTTAAACTTCAGAGGGTGGGTGGACCAATTTTCAAAATTTAAGAGGTAAAGTGACAAAAAAACTAAAGTTCAAGAGTAAAAATAGAATTTATCCTAATTGATATATATAACTAGTTGAAACACACACTTCTTGCGTGCCTATTTAACTTTTTTTTTTTAAAAAAAATTATAGTTTATGTTTTCTATCATTATTTTCTTTAAAATTTAATCTAGCATAAAAAATATTAAACATGGAAAAATTAAAAGGAAAATATATTTTTAATAGAGCGAATTAGACATAAATTATTTAGGGGTCCATGCAAAGAAATTTAATTATAAAAATCACGGACAAAATGTTTTGATAAAAGACGCACTTGAGAACAAAATGTTAAAGATTATTTATTGAGTATATATAAAAATTTATATCTGTGAGGGTCATTTCTTAAAAAAAGGGATTAATTACAAAAACTCCCCTTGAACTATACTCTTTATAACATTTTGTTCTCTAATCTTTAAAACGTAATATTTGTTCTCGTGAATAATGAAATGTTAACAAAAAAATCCTTCTGTTAGGTTTTTTTTAAGAGAAATTAACATGTAACTTATTATTTTGGGTATTTAGTAGCTCTATAGTTTTAAATTTTAATTTGAATTTAAAACTAATTTAAATTTAAATTTTTAGTTATGCTAC
>NW_010386154.1:0-1033 GCF_000414095.1 Morus notabilis
GTCCATGAAGAGATGAACAATCTTTCAATTGCCATCGCACTAACACATTAAAAAATTCAAACAAGAAACTAAAAAAATGTGAAGCATTTGCAGATTAAAAAAGAAAAAAGAAAAAAAAGAAACGCGCGGCTATGAGAGAAGCCAGCCATTCAAAGGATTAGGGAAAGGGAATGTTCCGAGATGGTGTCGTCGCATTCACTGAATATTAAACGCACACACAAATACTCAGCTCACACGTGTCTTTTCAAATTCACGACCTATTTAAACCCCCCAATATCCCCCATTCCTACCGCCAATCCATTTCATTTCATCATCAACAACAGAAACAACCATATATACTTTTCTCTCACTCCTCTCTTTTTATAACTCTCCCATCTTCACCATCAAATTCTCTCTCTAAGTTCCATTAAAGTGCAAATATGGCGGCACTATCCACACTTCCCATGCTCAACATTGACTCAAACTACGAAGCTGACAAGCTCACCTACGAGATCTTCTCAATCCTGGAGAACAAATTCCTCTTCGGTTATGATAACCACAAAGCTAACCATAACCCGAAACTCTCAACTCCGGCGCAGAACGGGAAGGTCAGAATCCTCAGCATCGACGGTGGCGGCACCACCGGGGGAATTCTCGCCGCCGCCGCACTCCGCCGTCTCGAGTCCTCCCTCCGCAGCAAGTCCGGTAACCCTAACGCCGGCATCGCCGACTACTTCGATGTCGTAGCTGGCTCCGGCGCCGGCGGCGTCCTCGCCGCTCTCCTCTTCACCCGCGGGAGAGACGGCGGGCCGATGTTCACCGCTGAGGAGGCTCTCAATTTCATGGTCAAGAATCGCCGGAAGATCTCTGCCGGCAAATCGCCGGCGGGAATTTTCCGTCGAGTTTTTGGATCGGAGCAGAAGGCTGAGAAAATGTTTGGGAAAGTGTTCGGGGAATGTACTCTTAAGGACACGTTGAAGGCGGTGCTGATTCCCTGCTACGACCTCTCTTCCCGCGCGCCATTTTTGTTTTCCCGGGCCGACGCGGTCGAGAT
>NW_010386155.1:0-1034 GCF_000414095.1 Morus notabilis
CCCCTTAATTTAACAATATAATATAATACTAAACGGAGATATTTTAGTAGAAGGTAAGACACACAATAAGAAGTCAAATATTTGATAAAAATGTTCTTGCTTGTAGGAAACAAAATGGTCCGATAAAGAAATGGTTAAAAAGATTAGGCAAGACTCAAGAGTATTTGTGATTGGAAGAGCAGGTTGCTAAAAAAAATCAACACGTCGTTTTCTAAATGGAAACTTTGCTGTCGTTTACACAGAAACGACAACTTGTTTGTCGTTTTGAAGTAAAAACAGTTGTCGTTTATAAAACCACATGCAGCTTAAGATTTAAATCTGCCGATATAAAATCAAGTAACCAAGACGTCGTTTTCTAACGGTGGAAATTTACAGCGAAAAAAAAAATGATTATATATTTTGTTTCAAAATGCTACTTAATTTTTTAGAATAGTTCAAAATACTTCTCGATTTATAGAAAACATATTAAAACATCTCATTTGTCCACTTTCGTGTATAACACGGATTTTACTGACGTTGCACTAATATTGAAACATGAAAATCTAATTAAAATTCCTAAAAAAATGAATTATAAGAAATTCATTATCCAAAGATTAAATAAAACGATTCTATGTTAATTAATCATATAAAAATGATTAAATATTTGACAAAAATAAAAAAAATCCCTTTATTTTAAAAAATAATTAAAAACATCAAAAATATCGTTTAGTTTATTAATTCAAGTTGAAATATGACTTTATGTGAAAGTTTTTAATTGTAACAAAAAAAATTAAATGTAAATTTGTATGAGTTAAAAATTAAAATTAAAAATTCAAATCGGTAAAATGAATGTGAACAAATCTGAAAGAAAACCCAACTCTCTCTTTTGCCATTCCCATCTTTTGCCCCCAAAACAGTTTTGACAAATGCAAGAACAAAGCATAAAATCACTTTGATCTTCTCCATCCTATTAGCCTCTCTCGTATCCCATTATGCTGAGAAACGAACCATCGAATTCGTCACCGGCCACCATCGTAGCAAAAGAAGATTACCAC
>NW_010386156.1:0-1031 GCF_000414095.1 Morus notabilis
AAAAAAAAATGATCAAGGAGGACTACACGAAGATACGGGAAAAGGAAAATAAAGTAACAGGACAGATTCAATAGAAGGCTGAAATAAACTCATGTAGAAAAAAGAGCTCCAACAAGCTCAATCTTCACGATTACGACCATAGAAAAGGACCTAGCTTTGCATTAATAGACACAAAGACAGCGACTTTTCTTTTTCCTCTCCCTGTTCATGAAGAGAGGATTTTCTAGAGAAACTGAGAAAAAAAAAAACCGAAATTTGAAAGGATTAAAACTTAAATTTTCAGCTCTAGAACGCAAAGCCAAGTCGCGATTCCTGAGAAACGCGACGAGAAAACCTAAATCAGACCGCTTGGAGAGTTAATCTTCGAGAAGAGCGCAACAAAATTCCAAAATCTTCACCACGAAGCAAGTAATTAAGTATTCTTCGCTAACAACACCGCCTTTTCTCCGATCAAAAACCACAAAATCACAATGAACAGTCTAATCGACAAACAAAATCAAAATTTCTCCATGCACATAAAGAATCGAACAAGAAATCAACCAGAAATCTCGCAATTCATCCACCAGATATCAGATCAGAGGAATATGGAGCGACAAATCAAGAAGAGAAGCAAAAGAAATGCTAAAAAGGAACTTCCTCAAAATTCATCAGAACCTCCATGATCAAAGAACTCACCAGAACTTAGCTCCCAGAGCGAGAATCCGAAACTCGAGAGAAAAGCTCTAGAGAGAGAAAGTAGAGAGAGAGAGAGAGGGACGACAAAATCAACCGCACAGACGAACTCGAAGAAGGAAAGTTCCTTCAGCGAGACGTTTAGGAATTGGGGATCACGAAGGGACGCTCAGAAGTTGGTAAGCTCTTACAGAAAACACCGACGAGTGAGGAGGGAAACGCTGTGGGGGCGGGTATTTATATTTTGTTTGGCGTTAACGTTCGAGCAAGTTTCATGAACTAGATCCTTTCAGATGTTGACGCGTGGTCCGAGCTTGGGGATTAGTTTAATTGTGTTTTTTTTTTTTTTTTTTTTTTTG
>NW_010386157.1:0-1034 GCF_000414095.1 Morus notabilis
GATCAAATGGTCAAAATTCAGCTTTTCCAAAATCTCTTCCAGCTTATGAACAGTTCTACTAACACAAGTGCAATTCCAAACATTCAAAATTTTAGTAATCTCTTAAGTATTCCTCAAAACCATAACCCATTATTTCAAGGCCAATTAGTTTACAATATTGGAACAAGCATGAACTTAACAGATTATGATCATGACATAATTCAAAGCCCGAGCTTTGTTCCTTGTAATGTTACTCCCAATGATGATGACTCTAAGGATACTGATCATAAACCGAACTCCCGGGCATCGGTGGACGGCAGCGGCAGCGGTGGAGACGGTTTCGATATGCGTGAGGAGAAGAAGCTGGGCATGACTGATATTCCACTTCCTGAACTAGTTTCAGAGGCATCTCCAGGGACAACTTACCAAACGGACAACAACATTAGTGAACCTATAAGCTCTACCGTTTTTGAGGCTTGGGATAAACTCATGGATGATGATCAAACAAATGAATCCTACTGGAAAGATATTCTAGAGTACGTTGATTAATTTGATCAATATTAAAAAAAAAATGTACTTTTTAACAAACCAAATTATATTGATTTTTTAGTTTTATCTTTATAACTAACGGTTTACTTTGAATTTATGCAGTTTAATGTCCAAGTCGCCAACACCTTTCTCCTGATAGATCATTACAAAAATGCTGCAGCACTCATTTTGAAGTATCTCAACTTTTCAACTATATACGGACATTAATATGTGTCCCTTCACTATTCTTTCGTTATATTTTATGTTTTGTACTTTGTAATTCCTTTTTTATTTTTTTTTTGTCCCCCCAATTTTAAGTTGGTGCTTTGGGGCTAGTATAGTTATACTGTTGAATTGATGAAGCCATAAATGCAAAAATAATATATACACATGAAAATCTCTGTGTGTAACTTGATTTGCCCTTATTTATGTTAAATTAGTTCTTTCATGCTCCACGCATTAACATTGTTGGTTTCTAAATTCTATGAGCATTTGTATCACTTTAATCTCCAAACTTTTTTTTTTTT
>NW_010386158.1:0-1034 GCF_000414095.1 Morus notabilis
GACGATACTCTTATTCACTATTATATTACTTAATTGCGAAAGCGTATACTTACGTTATAATTTTTCACAACAACATTGCTCTGAAAAGAAAAGGAAAAACCAAATTAAAACCCTAAACGTCGAGAGGTCACTACTATATCTACAGATTTAGGATCGACCAAAAAGCCGAGAAATTACAAAAAAAAAGATTTAGCATAAATGTTTGCGATTTTAAGATCAAACATGCCCAAATTCGAAGTTCAAAGAACACTTTTAAACCCACAAATGGGTAAACAAAAATGCCAAACATCCAAAATCATCCAAAATCCCGGAACCACAAAACTTGAAAGCAATAAGCGAAACCAAACTTCAAGTAAGTCTATAGTCAGTTTTGATTATTTTCCCTCTAACATAAAATTTTGCAGGTTTCGATGTTCAACTTTGTTCGGCATAAAAAAAAGAGAGAGGTGTAAAAACTTACCAAACAATGGAGAATGAAGTTCGAAACACTGACGAAGAGCCTAGAATAAGGATGTGGAGATCAAAATCAAAGAAAGAACGATGGCAGCTTCGAAGATTATAAAAGTTCATAGAAGAAAATGCCAGTGTTTTGGGATGTTTGTCAACTAAGAGCAGTTTTCTAAAACCATTAATGCCAATATTTATAGGCAGAGATCGAGTAATGGGATTCTTGAATCTCCCACTGTTAGATAAAAAAGATGCTCATCTAATTGTAGAGTCAAAGAGACGCGATCCAACGGTCAGAAAAAGTGCAGGAAAAATGGGAAATGATTGGACGGCCAGAATATGCTCGACTGAAAGATGGTGTGACTTGTCAACAGACATGATCCTTGAAATAAGGGACGTGATTGTTCCACTTCCTGAGAAACCAATCCCTGACGAGCTATGATGATTGTGCCTCTTAAGAAAAGTAACCGCCCTACTTAATGAAGAAGGAAACCCACATCATGTCTGTTGACAATAGGCCTAAAGGTGTCAAGAATCAATACGTCGAGATGTCACGTGAGTTGAGAGCAGAAGAGGATAAACCTGGC
>NW_010386159.1:0-1034 GCF_000414095.1 Morus notabilis
GGTCTAAAAAACACTATTACAGCAGATCGCTTTAGACACCTTACACTCTACTAGCACATGAAAATCTGTCTCTTTAGTTTCTCCACATCCAGCGCACACCGCTTAACAAATAATACCCCTACGCAGCAAATTGTTTATAGTTTGGAGAATGTGTTGAAACACGCCAAATAAAAAGCTTTACCTTGTGGGGGATGTTCAAATGCCACAATAACTTCCACCACCGAAAAACATTTCCACTTTTGTTTTGCAGAATTTGAAAAAGAAAAGACAACTCCGTAATTTAGAGAGGAAAAAGATTACCTTACAGTGCAGATGGTGAAATTTTACCAAAATCAGCAAGATTTATATTTTGTTGATTCTTATTTTTTTTAATTGATGATGTCACATTAAAATCACTAAAAATATCTTACCATAAAAGTGTTATATAAAAATAAATCATCACTAAATTGATGCTTTATCCAAATTATTAGGAAAAAAGTGGACTCAAATCACTTGTCTAATTTTTAGTGTCTTAATTAGTGTCTAACCAATCACATTATGACATGCTATTTAATAAATTTAAACACTTAAGTATAGAAAAGATAATTAAAATGTATTTCAAATTTTTTAAATGATGTGGCATAACTCAATTCACTAGACATCAATTGAGACACTAAAATTAAACAGGTCATCTAAATCAAAAAGAAAAGTGCCATCTATTTCTTTAGACTTGTCTTAGTTGGCCTAAAAATCCTATAGTATTAAATTTAGTACCCGAAAATTGATCTTTGCTCACTTTACCCCTTACAACTTAAAAATGGGAAAATAAAAAATACTACTCAAAATAGTACCAACTAATTTTTCGGATTAAAGTGATGAAGCATTTGTGTTATCAAACAACCGATAGATAATTTAACTCCACAGTTTTTATGAAAGTTTTTCATAACTTTCTTTTGCATAATATAAATTATGAATAAACATTCTAATTAGCAAATTCCAATCTTCAGGTGTGAATAAAACATTCTTCTATGAGATTTATCTCAATGTTTTCTTAT
>NW_010386160.1:0-1035 GCF_000414095.1 Morus notabilis
TTTTGACGGAAAACTTTAGTTATCAATGCTGACAACTCGAGATTTTGAATATTTCTAATGTAAGACTGTCAACTTTAACAACATCAGTTTTGTAATAATTTATTAACTTTCTCCCTTTTTCTTGTTGTGTGTGTGTATTTTTTTTTCGTGTCTTTGTCCATTGTTTGAACGGTTAATTTCAGTAAATTATCGTTTAAATTTAATATATTGTCACAAATTATCTTCGCATCAATGAAAACCGTTAAAATTTGAAAAGATACGTTAGAATGAATGCAAAATTGATGTCGTTAAAATTTGAAAGGATACGCTAGAATGAATGCAAAATTGACGTTCTTAGTCATCGTAGAACATTCAAATCTATACCCTTCAAATGAGATTAGACGACATGTAGGTTTTTTTTTTATTTATTGATACCACTTCAACTTTACGGTTTGACAAATTGATCACTCAACGTTTAATCTGACAATTCACCTCTTAAACTTTAAAATTCGTTCTAATGTTAGTGAAATTGAAATTTAGATAGTTTCTTTTAAATGTTTAATGAGACTAATTCTAGTGTTTTTCCATATCGAATTGGTCCACATACACACATCATGAGTGAAAAATTTTTAAAATTGGAGAACACCAATTTTTCTCCCAAAGCGATTAATCTTTAATTTAAAAAAAAAATCGCTCATGATATATGGGGACCAACTAGATGCAAAAGAGATCAAAATTAACCAAATTAAACGTTCACGTGGAAAAAAACCATATAAATTTTTAACTTCGTTTTCAATTTGACTAACATTGTAACAATTTTCAAAGTTTAAAAGATGAATTGCCGATATTAAAAGTTAAGAGATCAATTTGTCAAACTCATAAAGTTGAGAAGGTGTTCGTACAAAAAAAAACGTGACGTGTATGATGACATTTCTATCCAAATTTTAACAATTATTTTAGGGATATTTTGTAATATTTTATTACTCTAAGATAATAACTTTCCGAATGGTAGAAAAGTTCAAGAAATAAAAGCCCCATATACATATATATATATAT
>NW_010386161.1:0-1035 GCF_000414095.1 Morus notabilis
GAAACGCGACTGCTATACGGGTAGGGATTGTACTCAAGCTCTTCCAGAGGAAATAGGGTTTGTGGTGACGAGAGAGAGTTGAAGAAAGCGTTGTTATTGTTACTTGATGTGGGAAGGAAATGGGAATAATTAGTACTTGTACTAGTGTAGACGTTATTGTGGTGTGAGAGGAAGGAATTATTGTCGTCGTTTTGGATGATGAGTGGACAAGGATTACTATATGTGTTTGAGAACGACAAGTTGCTAAATCTAGGCTTTTTTCTTTGTTGGAAACCGACAATATCTGGGTTTTGTTTTTGTTGAGGAGAAGCAGAAGAATTCCATAAGTTGGAAAGGAAGCTTAGAGCCATATTTGGGAGATTATCAATTTTCCTTCGTTAAAATTTTCCAAGAGAGTGTTTCAATGAAGAGAAGAAACTGTCTCTAGGGATTAGAGAGAGAAAGAGTCAAAGTGGTGACTTCGAAGAGAGAGAGAGAAGTGAGAAGCGGAGAGAGTTCAGAGAGTTCTAATGGTGCGACCAAAACGCTGGAATCGCAGTTTTATAGGATCCTCAACAGCCGAAATAAGAAAAACTCGGAAGACAAAGCATTATTAATGTTCCTACCTTTATTTGTTTCTTTTTCTTTTTTTTTCCCCTTAAAAAGGGTAACTTAAAAGATTTTTTTAAAAAAATTGAAAAATAAAATATCTTTTAGTTTTAAACGGGAATGGGTCAATTTTAAAGCAAGTCATATCCAGAGCCGGTTGGGATCGGTCCGAAGATCCCGGTGACAGCCGCGGAGATTAAATAACGAAAATATCGCATCTCAGTGATGCTATATAATTTTTGTTCGTTAAATATGAAAGGGATATAGAATATATTACTTTTATTTTTATTTTCGAATATTTTGTGTTTATCGCCAAAATTATGTAGAATATGATACATATATATGTATATATCATCTTTTTTTTTTGAAAAAGACATACGTATATATATATATATATATTTTTTTTTTTGCTTTTTGGATTCGTATTTTTTCCCTAAATGTAAAACG
>NW_010386162.1:0-1035 GCF_000414095.1 Morus notabilis
TTTTTTTTTTTTTTTAAGAGGATTCTTCTCTTGAGATTTTGATTGGTTATAAATTGTTGATACTCATATGATTGAGGCCTCAATTTTAGTTGGTTTTTTATAACATATAGCTTACATAATTGGTTGAATTCTACTCCTCTTAGATTGAGGACAAAAAGGAAGTAATTTAAAAATTATTTTAAAAGTGATTATCTAACTTTACTATTTGCAACCTAAAGTGTCACATAAGTACCAATATTTTCATGAATGTCTATATTTTCATCCTTACTCATGTTACCTAAAAATATGATAAATAGATATAAATCGATTCAGTACGTGTAAATTTTTGATGATGTTTGAAAAATACACTGATAGGAAAAAAATAATAAATCAAAACCTATTTTTTAGTATATAGGACTAAAATTACTGAGCATGATATTTTTTTCTTAAAAAAATGACTACACATGAGTTCGCAATATGATAGCCGGTTTAAAATTTTAAATTGTCACATGGGTTGGCTAATATTCCTTTTCTAAATGAACTTTTATTTCACAATTAAAACAAACAAAATCCATCTTTTTTCAAAGAATCTATTGATTATATGTGGCAACGAAAGAAAGTACGGTTCCAAAGTTTTAGCTAGATTGCTCACAACATGTCTTGAAACGCTATTTGTTTAATGGTTAATTTGCACTTTAGATTTATAGTTTTTAATAATGTTCAAAAAGAAAAGAACAACAGCCTTCTTTAGGGAAAGTGAAAGACTAACTTACATGTAAACTAGACTTGTATTATTATTAATATTTGAATTAAGGGAATAGATTGGCTTAACATTTGAGCGACCCGGCGCACCAAATTTATAAGGAGAATAGGGACAAATAAGTGTATGAATTTAGAGTTTTACTCATTATTCTTAATTAATATTTTTTTAAGCAAATAATTATATTACACAAAAAAGATATTAATCAATAATAAAGAGTAAAAATCAAGACTTATGTATTCTTAATGTAAGTTCAATAATTCTCTCAACTTTTTATTTTTGTATAAACTACATTG
>NW_010386163.1:0-1035 GCF_000414095.1 Morus notabilis
CATATCTCCCACATAAATATTATAACGTATGTGCCTATATATTCCGCATTTCATCGCTTAAATATTTAATATATGGCAATTAATCATTTTAATTTAATATAAAATGCACTGTATGGCTTGGGCAGAACTCACAAGTCACACTGAAAAAGAATCAGGACTCAAGTTTTTACTAAGTATTTTCTCTCATAAAAATTCAAATTCTTCCGACATAGATTGTTTGCTCTCCGAACCGCCTGAAAAGGCCAACTTTGGTCCGGCCTTAATATGCTCCCAACAGAGATAATGTCATTTGCCAAAGCTAAAAAGGAAAAACTTTTAAGTTAGCGATCAAGTTGTGCATAAGCTTGCGTCCCCGCCAGCATTTTGTGCATTATCTATTTCATTATATACCAATATAAAAGAGACGCAGAGGTACTTGTGCGTTGGTATAATTTCGTAACTGAAACTATATATTATGAATGAACAAACGAAGGAAAAATAAAGGGAAAGAACAGCTAATAATTGTAAGAAAAGAAAAAAAAAATCTCCACTTTTTGTTTAGTATATACGTATAAGTATATATACTCTGGCCGATAAAGAAGTGTTTTGGCGATTCCTAAATCAAACACGTACACGACCGTCGTCTGACTTGGACAAACGATAAACTTCCTTGGAAAACATCAAACAAACAACAGAAAACAAGTGGGAAAGCAAATATTGGTTTTTTGTAAAGTGGGACCCAACTTCCATATCACCTATGACCCGATATACCAACTATACACGATTTTTATGCTTCATTAATTTTACCGATTCGAATTTTTAATTTTAAGTTTTTATAATTAAAAGTTTTAAGAAAATATCATAATAAACTTTTTCTGTTATAGTTAAAAAATTTTAAAAAAATATTATATCTTAATTTTAATTAAAAATTTGAATCTACAAAACAAACAGTGCCTCAATATACAGGGTTTATGATTAGAGTTTTAGGGAAAAAAAAGTGCGAAAAGAAAAAAAAAAAAAGGATTCGAAGCAATTCTACATGCACGCTTCTAGTCA
>NW_010386164.1:0-1035 GCF_000414095.1 Morus notabilis
TTTCATTGTAAAAGAACAACTCCTAACAAATTTTCTAAAGAGCCCTTCTGCACGTCACAAAAGAGGAGCACCAATCATAACACATAGAATAATGTTATTCGATAGTGTTTGACACTACTCAATAATACATAATAAATTAGTATAAGACTCACAAATGAAACTCATCATTTATTAATGATAGTACTTAACACGAATGGTGCTAACTATTTTCCTAACACAAAATTAAAGACGATATCAATGTTTAAATGTTGAAAGGGAAAATAGTATTTTATTTGACTCATTCCTCGTCAAATTTTTGTTCCGAAAAGAGAAGGCTACAAACTTATTAACTAGGTTAAGAGTTTAATTACACACAATTTTCTTTCGATAAATAATAATCAATGAGGGTAATTTTGACATTATAAAAATCTGAATTAACCATAATCAGTTTAGAGGAATAAAAATTTGAACTTTTCCCAAATACAAGGGATACATTTTGATCTTTTGGATACAAATGATACTTAGCTGAACAAAAAAAAAATGACAATTTTTAAGGTGTTTCTGAACTTTAATGTTATTCTCAATTTATTATAAATTTTTAGAACTCTCATTTAGTCTTTTAAATTTTAAAATAGTCTCATTTAACTCGCTCGGTGAGATATTTTGTTAAAAATAGATAAGAAAATAGGTGATAGTGTGATCATATGATATTTTTGTTATAATTTCTATTAAAAATAAATAAAAAATATCATATAATCGCACTTAATCCTTCTTTTTCTATCTGAATTTAACATAAATTCAAAGAAAAATAGGTTAAGTGGGGATTACATTAAAATTAAGAAGTAAAATGAGAGTTTTTAAAGTCGAAAGGTAAACTGCAAGTGACCTCAAAATTAAGAGGATAATAGTGAGATTAACCTCGTCTATTATATGTTTCGCGATTTAAATCATAATTCAAATCCAAAAAATTTGGATTTGTATTCATATCTATCAACCAAACATAACTGAAGAAGACCCTAATGTCATTCTTAGTTCATGTCTCAATTTGTCCTTATT
>NW_010386165.1:0-1035 GCF_000414095.1 Morus notabilis
ACCATACAAAGTTGAAGAAAGAGAATTGAAAACTAAATCAAAATATGAATTTGAAATATAGAAATGGAAAGACACAAACAGACCAAATTCTGAGATTAAATTATGGAAATAGAGGTATACCCACAAAGTCTCTCTTGTGGGGTTGATATCGCCTAGCCTGTGAAGGAGGGAGCTTAGGAACAACAAAGAAGCCATTGATCTCCCTCCACTTTTCACTTGGTTCCTTTGTTCCATCTATTATAGAGGCGTAGCACAATCTAGTAGCTAAATTGGGCAGTGATGTCAACTTTTGTCCAATGTTACCCAAGCCACAAAAAAAATATTAAAAAAAAACAACCACAACAACAAAACTAAAAAACAAAATTTTTATCTCAATTATCTATTTAGTGATTGATTATATTGTATGTTGTTTTCTTTCAATTTATTGTTTGTTAGTGGGCTATTTAAATTGTTAAAACTAAAGCTCACCTACTAAACCATTAAACCAACATCAAATTGTCTACCATTGTAAAAAGATCTTGGAGAGATTGCTGCTCCAACATCGATCTTGTTATTAGTTTGAACAAAACAGAGCAAGTTGCAGCACCCAGTGGCTTGATATGCATTTGTCTACAAAATTCAACATCAAACACTTCATTAACAATTATAAAGTAGAAATCTAATGTTATTTTTACCAAAAAAATGAAAGAAAGGAAAGCAAACTGAATGAGATTATCGTCCAATATGCAACTTATCTAGGATAGCTGTCCCATATAACTTTGAGCTAATCTAAAAAGGCATAAATGGAAATGCTCATTGGCAATCACATAACAAGCCAAGTTAAGATACAATATAGTAGTATACAACAGCTGTCCCACATGACCACAATTTGCTTGTAGCACTTTCTTTCTCTCTTGTTTTCTTTTGACAAGAATGCCACTGCTTTTTGTTATAGCAATTGAGATAGTGTTTATTTAGTATAAAGAAACGGTTAAACATGCTTGTTGACCAGCTTCAATAGTGTTTAGACAACCCTATAAATACAACTAAGCCCAA
>NW_010386166.1:0-1028 GCF_000414095.1 Morus notabilis
AAATTCGTGGACTGCATTAATGTTTCTTACAGCTGGCAGTTTTTACTATTTATTTAGAGCCTCACACCAATCTCGGCACACCTTTTGAGTCCCAAAATTTTAGTGAGTCGTACCATTTTGTGAGCATTTATTTTTCATGTTCTTCGGGAGAAGAATTTGTAGTCTTCCGGAGAAGACGATTTGAAGTGTTGAAGGGAGTTCAACCAACGTTCTTTGGGAGAAGAAGTTGAAGCTTTTGGGAGAGAGCGCGTTGTCAGCCGAAGGGAGTTTGCTATGCAGTTTTGAAATCGAGGGGAGCTCATTGAGCAAGTCTATTGGGTAGTTGCAAGTTTATAGGCGTCATACTTAGAGAGGGAGTCTCGGGGTGATTAAGTCCATTTGAATTGTAACATTGTTTATTTAGTTGGATTGTTCATCATCTGGGCGTGGTCCAATAGAGTATGTGGTTACCGAACTACGATGTTAAATTGTCTATATCTTTTTACTATTTCACGTGTTTATTATATTTGTTGCAACAAATTTAACAACGAACTTAATAAAGAGACTAAACCAGTACTAACACTATTGTTTTGACTAAAGAACATGAAGAAACTCATCATGCACCTTTTATATTTATAGGTATGCACATATTCTACAAAAGCATAGAGAAACACTAAAACAAAATAAACCCCAACTAGCTATATATCGAGATGTAACTAGACACATGACGTTTTTAATTAAAACATAAACATTTATGACTTCAAATAGATAAAAAGCAAAGAAAAATCTTGGTAAAAAGCGGAACTCTAGGATCTCCCTCTATTGTAGTTGGTGTGAAAACAAAGGAATTACAATCTTCAAGGAAAAAAAAAACAAGAAATTACAGGAATGTTCTCGATATTATTTATTAAAATAAGTAATGCATCTTCAAGACATTAATTAATATAATATAATGATAAGTTGGACAAGACGCATAAAGTTTTAAGTTTAGGTTGAAATATAGAATTTAAAAAAAAATAAAAAAATAAAATAAAAAAATAAAAAAAAAA
>NW_010386167.1:0-1036 GCF_000414095.1 Morus notabilis
TACTATTACACTTAATAAGTTGACCTTATAAGATAGAGGCTTAATGCCTTATAAAGTTCCATTATTCTCTCTCAATTTTATTCTCATCTGTTCTCACACTCTGAAACAACTTTCTCTCACTCACATTTTTTAAAAACTTATAGTTCTAATGATGTAACTAAATATTGGTTTAAATTTTATTTCTTATTTAAACTTTTTTGTTTAAATATTACATTATCAAACATCATTCGAACTACAAAAAATTCACATATAAGATTAAATCTTTTGGTTTGAACTTTAATATTCACAATCGCATTATTTGAACCCGCAAAGCGGACGGGTCCAATAAAGCTGTATTTGGTTGGAAGAAAGGAATGGAATGTTAATAGTGAAAGTGAAGGAAAACGCTTAATGGGGTCGCTCACTGGGAAAGTTTGAAGACATTAGGGATTTAAATGCCACGTAGAAAAGCGGTGGGGACTCATCTGCTAGACTTTAGAGAACATCAGGGACCATAGCTGCAATTTTCCACAATCTTTTTTCATTAATCTCTATTTCAGGAAACCGAAAAAAAACTTCGAATATTTCAGAAGCTTTACCTTATCAATCAGCCATGGCTGCTGCTTCTGCTGCGTGCGTGTATTCTGTTGGGCCACGTTTCTTCCGCCCACGGCGCACTTTAGCAGCAACGGCGTCTCAGTTCGTATCATCCTTCTCATTCTCTCAACTGGGTTTCAATTATCTGCTGCCGCGGACCAGTGTACCCGCGAGTAGAAAGCTTTTTGTGGTTCGAGCCGCTAGAACCGATTCCAAAGGGGTCTCTTTGGGCTTCAGAGCTCCAGACTTTGAGGTTCTTCTTTCACATTTTCTAACGTTTTTCTTAAATATATTTTGGGCGTATTCTAGTCTTTCACAAAATTGATTTTGTTTGAAAAGACTAATAATGTTTTTTATGTTGTTTGGGGATATTTTGGATTGTGTTGATTTAGCTTCCAGAGCCTCTTACTGGGAAAGTTTGGAAATTGACGGATTTTGAATCTTATCCTGCTTTGCTGGT
>NW_010386168.1:0-1036 GCF_000414095.1 Morus notabilis
TATATATATATATATATATATATACTGTCATGATTGTTATTCAAGCTGTTCTTTTTCTGTACGCATCGATTTGATCTTTTTCCCAATAAACCTATTGATTCGATCTTCCTAATAAATTTGCGTTTTTTTTCGCAAATTAATTTATTTTTGGACCCGTTTTTATCAAAATTTCAGCTTCTTAGGGCAAAGTTTTTACCTTTTCTTTTGGCAGAATTTGACGAAATGGGGAGGAGCGTTGCTCGAGTTATCACAATTTCAGAGCGTTGCAGAGTCAAAGACCATGATTAATGGTACAATGTTCTCGTAAATATGTGTGTTATATATAAGGTAAGTGAAATGTGCTGTGACAATTGACTTTTAGTGTTTAAATTATATAGATGCGATTTCGAAGTTGGAGGAAGCTTTGCTTATTAATCCCTTGAAGCATGATGCTTTGTGGTGCTTAGGAAATGCTCATACATCGTATGCATTCCTGACGCCTGATTTCGATGAGGCCAAGCCTTATTTCGATAAAGCGTCGGAGTGTTTTCAAAAGGCGGTCGACGAGGTAGTGTGTCACAAGTTTTCGATTTCAAATGTTTAAAAGTTATTGATTCTAAGAGAAGGTTTGATTGTGGAACTTTTGTTTTTCTTAGGATCCGAGTAATGAGCTCTATCTAAAGTCTTTGGAAGTCACTGTTAAGGTACGATATTTGCTTTCATTTGACCCGAAACGAAGAACTACTAATTTCTTTTAAGGTTGTTATTATGGTTCGTTGGGGGAATAATTGAATTAAGATGTTGGGTTTGCTAGAATTATCCAAAGCTTGATTAAATGCTTGGTGGCATTGTGCTTAGTAAATCTATTCCTTTTTAGCTGTTGTTGGTGTTTAGAGTTATTATAATGACCATCTAACGTTTGAACAAACATAATAAGGTTTCGGTTTTATTTGATTTTAGATCTTGAAATCAGGTCTTGTTGTCGTGTAAAGAAAAGTGATTTCTTCTAGCTTGTTTTTATCCAACATGGAATTTTGTTAAGCAATATTGAGCGTCG
>NW_010386169.1:0-1036 GCF_000414095.1 Morus notabilis
CCTAGTCCTTTTAGTTATTTTTACTGTTTTATCCTTAGTTTCTTATTTTTGTTTTCGTTTTTGTTTGGGTTTTTTGTCTTATCCTTCGGTTTGCCTTTCTTTTCTCATTGTGAACGTTCTAGACTTCTTCACTTCAGTCCATTTATTTTTTCCCTTTTTTTCTCTCTTGCTCTTCGTGAGGTTTTTGGGATTAATATCGTTCTCCATGCTTTTCCCCATTTTATGTTTATGGGCTTTTCTTTGAAAATTTTTGTTGTCTCTTCATTTGTTGCCGTCTCCCCATTTTATGTTTCTGGGCTTTTCTTTGAAAATTTTTGTTTCTTCTACATTTTTTGCGGTCTGGGTATTTTTAGCTTTTTAGGGTTCTTTTTCTAAAAAAAAATTTATTTTATATTTTTTGGGGCTTTGTTTCGGTTTGTTATGTAATATACGAGTTAATGTCATGGGTTATGTTTCGGTGTAGTTTGTAGGTTGTTTTGTTTTTCTTTTTGGTTAACTTTGTTCTTTTTTTTAGTCATTTGCGTATTTATTCTATGATTCATTTTTTCTTTTGTTCATGCATTCTTCTGCTCGAATATGTTGTTTTGTTTTTCTTTTTGGTTAACTTTGTTCTTTTTTTTTAGTCATTTGCATATTTGTTCTATGATTCATTTTTTCTTTTGTTCATGCGTTCTTCTACTTCGCACGTCTTCTTCATTTTCTCCATTTTATGTCTCCTTGAATTTTTTTTGTTGTTTCTCCACTTTTTTGTCGTCTAGGTATTTTTAGTTTTTTAGGGTTCTTTTTCTAAAAAAAATTTCCCTTTGAGATTTTTTGGGCCTTTGTTTTGGTTTCTTATGTAATATATGAGTTAATCTTTTGGGTTATGTTTCGGTGGAGTTTCTAGGTTTTCCTTTCTCTGGAAATTTTATCAATCTTCCAGTGATTTGCGGTTTTAGGGATTTTCTCTTCGACTCTTTTTTTTTTGTTAACTTTTGTTCTTTCTTTCAGTGATTTGCGGATTTGTTCTATGATTCCTTTTTTCTTTTGTTCATGC
>NW_010386170.1:0-1036 GCF_000414095.1 Morus notabilis
TTCACTGTACTCCAAATTTTGAATATTTATCACTTTACTCCCTTTACGTGATTACGATTGGTACCTACTCACTTGCCTTTGTAGTAATCTGATCATTCAATATGATTTTTCTTCTTTTCTTTAATTTTCTAAACTCAGTTTGATGTTCTTTTCATCATTTTTGTTTTCTATGAATTATTTCAATTGATTTGATTCGTATTAAGGCATAACAGTCCCTCGATTTTACGAAAATGTCGATATCTGTAAAAGTTAGCCTGATATTTACAAATTCATCCTAAAACACTTTGTTGAATTTTTGTTGATATCTCCAAAAAATTACCGTAAAATATTTCGTCATTTAATACTACACTTTTCAAAATGAGAGAAATTCAAAGTTTGAAGTAGTATAGAGGAAATAATGAAAAAGTTCATAGGGCAAAATATAGGTGACCTCAAAGCTCAGGGAGCCAAGTAGGGGCGACGTCAAAGTTTAGGGGGTAAAGTGGGGGTGATTTCAAAGTTCATTGGACATAGGTGCAAATCACCAAAAATTTAATTATGATTTTACCCTTAAACACTATGCACGTGAGACGTTTTCTGTCTCTTTTAAACGGAAATTAGGACCAATGGGGCAAAGTGAGTTCATCAAAGTTTAGGATAGTAAAGTGGAGATTTTTAAAATTCAGGGAGTTAAGTGGGGGTGACCCCAAAGTTTAGGGGCATAGGTAATAATAATAATAATAATAATAATAATAATAATAATAATAAATTCTCCTTAAACTTTGTCACTTGTGTCAACATGCTCATTGAACTCTAAAATGTACATAGACTATGACATGTCTCTAACTTTCCTCCCTCTGTCTAATTATGTTAACTTTTTAACAAAAATGCTTATAAGTTCCCCATAAATTTTGTTACTTGTGTCAACATACCACTAAATTTTAAAATATACTTTTTGTGTCGAACTATGATATGTGTCGGCCTCGTTCATTTCACCGATTTGAGTTATCAGTTTTAGGTTTCTACAGTTAAAAGCTCTCAGAAAATGTCACATCTA
>NW_010386171.1:0-1036 GCF_000414095.1 Morus notabilis
TTCGAGTGTTGAATTATGGTAGAGCCCGTTTGTAGAGTCTTGAACGAATATTCATGTCTATGAAAATCAAGTGCTTGTATGAGACGACGCCTACACACACTCATCATCAAAAGTGTAGAGCCCGTTACGGAGCCTTGAACGAGCATTCATGTGTTGTCTAGGTCAAACTCAACCTCAACGTTTTGACAGAAAACCCGCATGGCTGACAAGTAGGTGTTAGCAACTGATCACAACCAATATATTATTTGACGTTCATTTTTAGTTAGAGAAACGAACAGCAAATTTTATGGAGTCTCCGCTAATTTGGTTGAGCTTTCTGATTACTACAGAAAGAACAGTTGCTCTGAATGGCACGAGAGCATTTCCTACAAAAGCAAAAAGTCTTGAGTATTCCAATTAGAGAAGGATTCTTCGTAAATAGTAGAAATAAAAGGGGTATCCTGCCATTTTCCTATTGAACTTTTCATAGATTAGTAAATTATCCTTGAACTTTTTATTTTGATAAATTTCTTTGTGAATTCAATAAAGCACTGGAGATTGCACTAAAATGATAGTGACAATTTAAAATTTGATAACAAAAAATGGCGTCATAACCGGCGTGCGAGCTCATTTGTAGAGTAAAGATTGAAAATTTAGGATGATGATAGATCACACAACGTGAAGGTTGCATTGAGGCAATTTACAACGGTTCATTAAATTTATATAAAATTAAAATTCAAGGGAAATCCGGGTCTCAAAAATTAGCTCTACATTATAAATAGACAATTATGTATGGTAATTATTACGTCCTAGCTAATAACTTGTCTTGTTCTACTAGCGTTTATTCATGTATGTATTTAGTTGTCGTATGATGAAGCATATAATATGATCAGGCTATGCCATTGATAAGAGTATTTCTTGCAACTCTGTTGAGGCTGCGCCACTCTTTTTTTCTTCGGCTGTGTACTCGGACTTTTCTTCTTGCTCTTGTTTATTAAAATATCAGTCTTCCTTGATATATATACATATATACATACATACATATATATATATATAT
>NW_010386172.1:0-1037 GCF_000414095.1 Morus notabilis
TTGATCGTTACAATTTTGCCAGAAGTGTAGTTGTTCATCTCCTAAAAGTATAATTTAGATCTTTAGTATTTATGATATATAGTAACATGAACAAAATCCTACATTGTAATTTTGGAAAATAAAATCTTAAAATTGTACTGTATAAAGTTTTACCGTATTTTCTAGCAATGTCAATTCCAAATCAGAGACTTGATTTGTCATTGATAGTATGAATGATCCCTCCTTATTTTTAAACCGAACACTAATTTAGACCTTTAAGCTCAATTTAAATTGGATTGTTTAGTTTAAATAGTTGAACCAAATAGAGGCTAACTAATGGCCCGTTTGGTTTTCACATTTTTAAGTCAATAATTCTAATTTTAAATTCAAATTTTGTGAGATAACTATTGGCATGATCTTTTTATTCAAACTTTTTGTGAGAGAAAAGTGTTGCCAGAACTGAAAGCATGAGTTCAAATGCGTGAAACAAACGGGCCTTACGTCTGGTCACAAAAGTACCCTTGTATCGAGGAAATTATTAAATTAAAATTATGGTCACATATTTAGTAAAAAAGATAGTTAATCCCTTTTTTGTATGAAAAGGAACTTAATTCATTTAACTGTGCAGAATTTAAGTTCCCCCTTAATGAGCGCACGCCTTAAAGTGTTATGTGAAACTGAAGAATATTATCAAATGCTATTCTTTCGAGATCGAAGTATGGATTATAGCGATATTCCGACTTATAACTCATTCTGTGTCACGGCTAGTAGGGAGGAGATGACCCTCCTATTCGATCTTTCTCCTCCGATATTGCTAAAGCCCTTCGTTTCACATCCTTTGATGGCCTTATATGGGAGATTTTTCCTATTATATTTGCGTTGGAGCTTTTTGATGGGATGACTATGTTTAAAGATGCAAATGGGTTGATAGTTGGTGTATGGGGTAGACTGGTTCGTAATTGCTTGTGTATATGGAGAGAAAAATTGCCATTTATGATTTTAGTGTTGAGAATAGTGTCCTAGAAGCATAAGATGTAATAAGATATTTATTATTTATT
>NW_010386173.1:0-1037 GCF_000414095.1 Morus notabilis
GGGGGGGGGAAAAGCAATGGGAATATTCGGAGATGCACGTCGCTTTGTACACTCCAAGAGCCTTTTCTTTCTTCTTTTCCTAATTTTTTTTTTCACGGATATCCTCTCAATTTTACGCGTTTAGTAAATTAATCCTTTAACTTTAAAATTTATTGTAATTTGGTCCAAATTGAAAACGAAGTTAAAGTTTTAAACAGTTTCTTTCACGTGAACGTTTAATGAGACTAATTTTATTCTTTTTGTATTAAATTGGTCCCCGTATACACATTATAAGTGAAAATTTCTTTGAAAATGAGAGTTAACAATTTTTAGAGAAAATTTCGGGTTCCCCAATTTCAAAATTTGTTTTACTCATCATATGTATATGGGAATGTAAAAAGACTAAAATTATTCTTATTAAATATTCACGTAAAAAAAACTGTTTAAAATTTTAACTTCATTTTCAATTTAAGCCGAATTACAATAAATTTAAAGTTTAAAAAATAAATTACTAAGATTAAAAATTAACAAACGTGTAAAATTGAGGGGAGTCCACACAAAAAACTTCTTGTGCTTTTGGTTTTATCTTTTTTATATGAGGCGACGAAAAGGTCGTGTAAGGAAAAACTGCTTTATCAATCAAAATAATAAAAAAATAATAATCAAATCAATTAGAAGATGAAATCTAGACTTTGATTTCTGGATATTTATAAGTCGTCAAAGTCTTGCGAGGAAAGACATTGTCATTGTGGGGTGGGCCAGGGAGGGTTGAGCAAGTCCTTAGATTTTTTTTTTTCTATTTTCTTGACACATAATTTTTTCTTAAAAAAAATTAAGCTGAGGTTAATTGAGGCTTAATAAAATCATAGATTCACACATTCTAGATTAAAGATTGACATCTGCCTTCCATTGACATAAAAATTCACAAACCATTGTAGGACCAGTTTGCAAAATTATAAACGTCTAACAGTGCCAGTTAGAGCAATTACAAAGTTATAGTGCACTGTGCTCACAATTAAGAGAAGTTTTAGGGGTTATTCTTTTGCATTTTTGAGTTA
>NW_010386174.1:0-1037 GCF_000414095.1 Morus notabilis
TTAAATTCAATTATAATTAAATTGAGATTAAAAAATATTTAAAAATAGAGTTTTTAATATAAATTTAAAGATTAAAAACATAGACCTATGGACATTTCATTTTTTTCAAATAAATTATATATTTAAAAAAGAAAATTAGATATTATATATATGAATAAAATGAAATAATGATGGTAGAAATCCAACAAGGCAAAAAACGTTTGAATAGCCGCATTCATTAGAAGGGACAGGTTCTCGTGAGTGAAGGACATTGCGGCTTCAATTTATCGCAAAAGGTCACGAGATTTTGGCTGTTTGGGACGCGTACTTTTTGCCTTGTGGTTGGCGAAAACGATCCTGACCATATAGTTGGTGAGTCAAGGTAATAAATGATCTGGACCGTACACTTAGGCAGCTGTCACGAGGCAACGAAAATTACTTTGACTCGCTAGAGTTTTTAAATTCCGACAGTCCAAAATTTTAAAATATTTTGAAAACAAATTATTATAAAAGCTTTAAGGCACGTGCTGAATATTTAAAACGGGGCTTTTAATAGTGATGGTGGGCGCCTAGTTGATGATTCATTCGCTGGGATTTCAATATTTATTGAATTTAAAAGGTATAATAATTTTGTTAAACTTAAAAAAATCTTATATTTATTACTGTTTAAAAGAAAATAAAAATAATAGAAAAAATTAAATTGTTAGTCCATTCTTGCGAGTTATCTTCGTTAGCGTGAAATGTATTTTGTAAGAGTTAAATATTTGATAAATAGTTGGAGCAGAGAACAAGGAAAATACACCAAATGATTAGTATACTAATCAGTTGGAGATCTCTAATTAATTTAAGGATTATTATTATTGATGTTTCTAAAATTTAGAGTCATTTTTAATTTACTTTTAATTCTTTTATTGTAATTTTTATTAAAAATTGATAATAAAAAATAGAGTAATGCAATTGCATAGTATTTATATTTAAATTTTTGTTAGAAATAAATATATAAGAACCATATGACAACACTCAATCTCTTCTTTTTCATCTGAGTTTAACAGAAATTA
>NW_010386175.1:0-1037 GCF_000414095.1 Morus notabilis
CCGGTGGAGCCATGGCTCAGGACCTGAACCTGCGGTGCCCAAGATTCCACCACTAGACCCACGTCTTTGGTCCTTTCCAAGAAGCCTTCGGGCAAATAGTCGAATGGGTTTTTGGTGCTTTTGAGGCTGAAGAAAGCCGCGTCCGCAGATTTCTCATTTGGGCTCTTGAGAACCCAAAGAAATCTTTGGCCACTCGTTTCAAGCCCGAAGGCGAGCTCAGTCAACTGAGCTTGAGTGAGGGTCCCACCACTTCCAAATGAGACGAACATCACTGACCCATTGGGTTGCTTGTCCAACCAACTCAAACACTCGGGTTCGTCTGACGACCCATTACGTGAACCGGTATGTATCATCGGTCCAACCGGGTAAACCGACGGGTTACCGTGGATCCTTTCCTTTAGTGCCTTGAAAGTACCCGGTTCCAACTCCATAAAGCTGTTGACCATAATCCCAGAAGCCAGATTGTACCGGTCCGCCATACGAACGAATGATTTATAGATCTCGGTCTTCCTATTGTGAAGTGGGCTGAAAAGATCGCGTCCTTTAACCGGTGTACAACCCGGTAAACTGATCGGTTCAGGCAAGTCTCGGTACTCGGAGGAAGTTATGGCGTCAAGCTTAGGCAAGTAGAAGAAAAACGACAACACGATCGCTGTCGTAGGGAAGAAAATGTAGGGCGGGATACCGAGTTCTCGAGCGACGTCAAAGGCGCTTGGACCGAACACATCTACTACAAGAGCCACCAAGCGAGTTGACTCGGCCATAATGGCCTTGAGGGACTCGCGTAGAGCAGGGAGGGAGCGAGTCAAGGTGAGTTCAATGCGAGTTTCAATGACACTGTCCTCGGTGAGGTCATCAAAGTTCACCGGCGGAAGGAGGACGTATGAGATGGGTTTCGGGAGGGATTGGAGGAGCTTCTTTTGGAGTTCCATGGACGAGCCATCATTAGGGACAATGAAGATTATGGCAACTTCATGGTGGACGACAAGTCGTTTTGCAAACTCAATGAGTGGGAAAAGATGGCCCATTCCTGGTGT
>NW_010386176.1:0-1036 GCF_000414095.1 Morus notabilis
CTTGCATATTTTTCACCATATCCGGGGCCCGACATGGCGCATGGGCTCGTTTTTCCGCCCGCACACGTCCATGAATGTGCGAAGACCTCCCTTGCTTATTTAACACTATACCCGGGGCCTGACATAGCGCGTCGCACGTAGGGAACGCCCCAACAGATTCCATGTAAGGGGAATCCATGAGAGGGACTTATTTTTACGATGGCCGTCAACCTACCGCAACTCTCTTCCTTTACCTGGGCTTAGGACCTATACAGACGCATAGGTAGAGTTGCGCTGTAAGCATATTAGGCATAATTTGTATTGGATATTTTAGCGTACGCCGAAAGGATGTGGGTAAAGAAATTTATAGAACTTGGGGTAGCCTTTGGAACTTTAAAAATTATTCAAGTGGTTGAGGCTATTTTCATTCCCTTCAAGACTTATAGAAGAGAAGAAAACAAAGCAAACGGAAACTGCCTTCCATTTGCTTTAAAATGTTTCATAGTTTATTTTTAAGGTCTCACGGCTCATATTCTCTCCCATTTATATGCAGGATTTACCACCCGAGAGAGCTTTTGCAGATTTTGTTCTCTGCAACTTGGTGCTCCATTTGGTTATAATCAACTTCCTCGGATAATTAAGCATCTTTAGTTACTGTTGTAGGATTGAAAATCAGACAACTATCAAAATTATATGCCTCTTTGATACAATATTCCTAGTTGGCACATTTGTGGAGCTCATGATGTATGAAATCGAACTAAATTATCGGTCGAGAATTTTACATTGATGGATACATTATATTAAAACAGGTTTTTCTAGTTTTCAGCATCAAAGTCTGTTGCTTGGTGAATGTCGAATCATTGATTTGTCACCGTTGAAACACTGTTCTAAACAAATTTTATGCTCTCTTGGTCAAAAGTTTCTTACTTTATTGAACCGTGGTGCTTTTTAAAACCTCAACTATAGATATAAACCTGAGCAAAAACCTTCATAGAACAGAAGGCGACAAATACCGTTAACCACTTTTACTAGTCAGGATTGAATTCAGGTTTTAGCG
>NW_010386177.1:0-1038 GCF_000414095.1 Morus notabilis
TATATATATATATATATATATAGATAGATATAGCCTGTGTAGGTGAATGAATATGAACCGTGTTTTTATGCTATTTTTACTTTTCGTCTGAGCCAGCCAGGCCAAATCACGAAAGCTAATTGCTTGGCTAGATCAAAACTCTTTGACTCGTTTTTTTTTTTAAATTTTTTTTATTGTTATTGTTTAAAATTTGACTCTTTCTTACATTGAGAAAAATAAAAAGAAAGAAAGTAAAAGGCTATATAATATCATGACCATGGGTCGGTAAGGTCGTGGATGCCCTTCTTTATTCTCATTTTCGTGATGCGTACTTTTCTCTTCTCCTTTTGTGATGCGTTTACCGTTTGATACTTAAAAACCACATTTTAAATTTTAAAATCACTACACATGACCAATGTAATGTATGATATTGGATGTGTGGTATATCAAATATGAGTGAAAATTAGATTCATTTTTTATGTATATTTAGATCAGATATTTTTTTTTATTTAATTGGTAAATCATGAGATTTTTTAAAGTGACTAAAAGAATGAAAGATGAAACTAATAATTCACTTTTTATTCAACAAAAATAGAGGTTAGTTATATAAGAAGAGAATTACATGTCCTTTTGTTTTTATGTTAAAAGAAAAGAAATAAAGGTCTGGACATCTCTTTTTCTTTTGATGATTAAATGTGTCCTTTTTGTTTTTATTTTTCTTTGGACACATGGAAGATAATTTAGTCTATAGAATGTCTTCTTTTGTGAACAATATGAGATTTGGAGCTACCTCTAAGAAAAGGATTAATTAGATATACATTTGAAAAAAATTATTTCAACAAGTTAATTAAAAAAATTATTTATAAGGATCATATTTGCAGAAAAGTTATCTTAGAGGACTATAAAAAATATTTAATTGGGATGATACTCGAGAAAAGTTATTTAAATATGGGACAAATTAAAAAAAAAAAAGAGATGCATTTAAGAATATTATATTTTTAAAATAAACAAAAATGATATGGATCGAAATGCATGTTTCGAACTCAAAAAAAAAAAAAA
>NW_010386178.1:0-1037 GCF_000414095.1 Morus notabilis
TTCTGTTAACAAGTTTTCCTCTTATGTTACAATGAGTGACGGAATTACCACGTGTCACTTATTTAGTGAGAATTAAAAGTATAATTACGCTTATACTCTCCTAATCAGATAATTTATATTTTTTATTGAAAAATTCATCATCTTCTCTGTGAGAAACATCATTAGCTTCAACCCAAATTCATAAATTTTAGATTTTCCACCAACAGAAAGGCATCAAAAATATCATCAAAGCATTACAAAAACACAAAAATCACATCTCCACATGTCCAGCACGACCAAGATCTCGCTGTCGTACTTGTCGCGACACTACAAGGGCATACCGGACTTGAATCTCTCCATCCGGACCATCACCAACCTGCTTGAATCTCTATATTGTCTTGGAGCCGTAAAGGAGATCTCCTTCGCGTGTCCATCATGGGCCCACGACCAAGATCTCGTTGTTGTTCTCATCCCGCGCTACAAGGCCACATGTCAAATAGGCGCTTCAAGGCTCTAGCTCCTTCACGACGAAATCTCTTCTTTCTTTGTCCACTCCAATAATGTTTGGGCAGAGAAGCATGGGGAAGGAAGATCAATCTCTCATCGCCGAGAACCTTGCAGATCTTGTGCCATTGACAAAAGAGGTGCCAACAAGAAAGAGAAGAGGAAAACATGACGATTGCACGGCAAGATATGTGGAGATGTGATTTTACATTGAATACAACCAATACAGAGGAGAGATGATAAGTGAGAGATTACAAAAAGAAAGCTAAAAAGAACTCAAAAACATAAGCAAAACTGAATAAATAAAAGCTAGAAACATAATAGAGGCGAATGGCAGGGAGGAAAGACGAAGACATGGTATTTTATGATAATACATTTATCAAATGGGTCATATACGTGATACGTGGCGAATTCCGTCACTCATTGTAACAGAAGGAAAAAACTTGTTAACGGAACAAAGTTCGGGGGGAGCGGATATTACGTTTTAAAATTCAGAGGACAAAGTGTTACAATGGTCATAGTTAAGGGGAATTTTTGAAATTAATAAAAAAAAA
>NW_010386179.1:0-1039 GCF_000414095.1 Morus notabilis
TACTTTTCTTACTTTTTCACTCTTGCTCCTAAAAGCAGCCATGTGATGCTGTTACACATGGCGCCACTTACATTTACAAATTTGGAAACCTGTTTGAATTGTCGGTAAAATAGCAACAAATTTGAGGTTGAAATGGTTAAGTGTTAAGTTTTCTAGTCCAGGGGCTTAAGTGACAAAACATGAGAAGTCTAGGGGGATAAGTGAATTTTACCCTTTATTACTTTATTATTTTGTCAATGGGTCTGAATGTAACTATTCCCATGATTTCAACTTGTAGGCATTTTTCATCTCTGACCTTCATCCTATGAAGTTCTGGAACTTCTTATCGCTTATTTTTGAAGGCTTAGGATATAAACGGTAAGCATTCCTGTATTTTTCTGTGACAGACTGTTTATCGGTTAGTTGATAATGTGTTGCACTATCGGCACCGAGTTGCAAACTAATTTGGATGATGACATTATTCATTTGAACACTTTAGTTCTATGAAGGCTACCTAATTGTGTAATTCAGTGTTAAAAATTAAAACATCTTGTTGTGATTACTAATGCTTATACTGTAAGGTTCCATTTTCTAATTTGTTTTGGCTGCAGACCATTAATTAAACTTCCTGCAACGATGGTTTCCCTTATTGTCTTGTCCATCAAATGGACGCAGAGAAAGTGGGGCTTCTTGAAATGCAGCCATTCTGCATTTCACTATATCCAACTAGCCTTATGCTCTAGAACTTTCAACTGTTCTGCAGCTCAAAAGCATCTCGGATACTTACCAGAGACCTCCCTTGAAGTAGGTTCAGTTCATGTATTTTCGGTCTTTAATACCGCTAATAGTGTCATTTGTAATTTCTCTCTGATTAATTCCTATTTTTTAGTGATTGAATGAGGTTTATCTCCAATATTGCTATGTTTGTCATCAAATAATTATTTTGCCTTCTAGCCTACAGGTTTTTAAGACAATAGCAACAGGAAATCTAAACAACAACAACAACAAATACAAGCTTTAATCCCAAATTAATTGGGGTCGGCTATATGGATTTCTCGTT
>NW_010386180.1:0-1039 GCF_000414095.1 Morus notabilis
TTTTTTTTTTACAATGCCATATAAAATTGTCCCAAAAAAACACACACAAGACTCTTGATGTGTTTTGATTAATGAGCTAAAAAGCTTGGTCAGTCAACACCTTCACTTTAAAAACACCTATTGAACTTCGCATTGCTTTCTCCTCCTACTAATCATAAGATCCAAAAACAGAGCAAAAACGAAAACAAACCAAAAACGACCAATATCTCATCTCATCCGAAAACATGGAGAAGATCGAGCACACAACGGTCCCCACAAACGGCATAAACATGCACGTGGCATCAATCGGGAGCACCACTGCTCCGGCAATTATATTCCTCCACGGCTTCCCCGAGCTCTGGTACTCCTGGCGGCACCAGATGATCTCCCTTTCCTCCCTCGGCTACCGCTGCATCGCTCCCGACCTCCGCGGCTATGGCGAGACCGACGCGCCGCCGTCGCCGGAGTCGTACACGGTGTTCCACATAGTCGGCGACTTGGTGGGCCTGCTGGACCATCTGGGTCTCGACCAGATCTTCGTTGTGGGCCACGACTGGGGAGCGGTGATCGCCTGGTACTTGTGCCTCTTCAGGCCCGATAGAGTCAAAGCTTTGGTCAACATGAGCGTCGCCTTCAGTCCAAGGCACCCAACCAGAAAGCCTATCGAAGGCTTCAGAGCTTTGCTTGGCAACGATTACTATATTTGCAGGTTCCAGGTAAATCAAATTATTTAAAAAAACAAAAAAAAGGGTGTAAAATCGAGGTTTTTCTAATTAAATTCCCCTTTTAGTAGAAATATAGTTTTTCAATTTTTTTTTATTTTTACTTTTTGTATTTTTAGCAACTTTCTGCATATGATGAGTCAAGGGCCTTTTTCCATGTCACCGGTGGTTCCAGTATATACATTTTTAGTAGGCGTTGGGTCGAGGGTGCAAAGACACCATAAAAAGTTTAGATGCGTAAGTTTAATTTAAAAAATAAAATAGACAGGTCATATTTTTGTTGTTGTTTAGTGGAAATTAGATTATTCTTCAATAATTTTCGAGTTTTTCCGTTTAAA
>NW_010386181.1:0-1039 GCF_000414095.1 Morus notabilis
AAAATAATAAAAAATACAATAACAAATTTATTATATTATTGAGGTATGATTGAAAATACAAAATGAAAAAATGAAAAACAAATAAATGAGCATAATAAGCATAAAAAGAACAAAATGGAAAAAAAAAATCAATTATACTTTATAAGAAACGAAAAAGAAAATAAAAAAAATAATTTGTCCTTCAAACATAAATAATTAGAAAAATAAAAAATATTAACACAAGACGAAGGAAAAACAAGGCAAAAGAACAATCACCATAGAATAAATAGCAAGAAAATTTAACATACTTCTATGCAATTTTTTGGAATAACTATTGAATGGAAAAAATTTAGGTTTTATCATAGATTTCAAAATATCAATTGTTGGTAATTTGAAAATATGACATGTGGGGTGTGTGAAAGAAAACAAAATATCATTAATTTTTATAATAAGATTTAAATATGTAATTAAATCTATTATAATAGTATTTTTTGTCATTTTACATGAGAGTCTTTTCTAATAAGAAATTATAATTAAAAGGGGGTGTGAAGAGTAAAAAAAGGTGTGTGAATAAAACCACCTTATGTTTTATTAAGTGACAATATTTTCAAGTTAAAAACATATCTTAAATAGAGTATCTAAACATGGTTATTTTGTGTAATTAGTTCTCATTTAAGTATGTGACTTGAGAATCTTGAACTACCATTTGAATTGAATTTTTAGATTGAAATGGTTGAAACAAACATGGACTTAGTTTGAATAATCTCAGTTTAAATCACCACAATTTAAATTGTTGAACCAAACGTTTAAAGTTGTCAAAAAAATTGGTGTTTCATTATAAAAGTAGCAATATTTAAAGTTTGGCGTCTTATTTTGTGTCATTCAAACTATAAGGGGTAAAATGAGGTTTCCCCTATTCTTTGGGACCTAACTTTATGATTAACCATTTTACGAAGGATAATGAGAATTTTGATTTTAAATGATACCGAGAAAACTTTTGAAAAACATGTAAGATATATATTAAAATGATAAAAGAGAAATCAGATAAATATTTTTTTAA
>NW_010386182.1:0-1040 GCF_000414095.1 Morus notabilis
AAAAAAAAAAAAAAAGATCCATACATCTTTGTATATTTTCAAGCATGAATTTGGACACTTGTACAAAATAAATCAGTCCATTCAAGTACAACTAAACCTAGCTAGCGTAGAGGATTTGAAATGATTTTATAAAAATAAACCCGCTCGATCTAAAAATCTTATGCCTCGTTCATTTCACCGTTTCAGTTTTGTTATAGTTAAAAGTTCTTATATAAAATTACATTTAATTTTTCTGTTACAGTTAAAAACTTTCACATAAAGTTAAATTTCAATTCAAATTGAAAATTTAATTCGATAAATTAAACCAGTCTTTAATTTTATTAGTACACTCCTTATTCAAAATTATTATAAGATTATTGGGTATGAATAAAATGACAAACTTAACCTCGAAAAAGGTGACACTTAGGAATTTCATCATAACACAACTTAAACTGGATAGGCCTCAATAATTGAGGGCATAGCTGGAATCCTGATGATTTTATTGCGAGGGAAGCCTGCTTCCTCTAACAGCTTCTTCCACTCAAGCTCGGTTCTCTCCCTTCCAACACCACGAAATGCCAACAAACCCAAATCAAATCTTATCCGCATTTCATCATATAAGAAGACAACATCATTGCTTTCCAATGACTCCAAAACGATATCCACAATAATGACCTTGCCAGTCTTCTCTGGTATTGATTGGCGACAATTTCTTAAAATCTTGATGCATTGTTCATCAGTCCAATTATTAAGCACCTTCTGCATGTATTAAGTAAGCATATATGACGTCTTATAAAAGAGAACTTCGAAAAAAAATAGTGTAAAAAACTACTTAATATGAGAAAAAATTTGTTTTAGTGCGCGAGTTAAGGAAAAATAAAAGGATAATATTTCATATAACGAGCAATACGCTGGAAAATAAGATCAAGTATGTAGAAGTATATCGTAATAAAAGGATTAAAAAAGCAAAATAACTCTGAAATAAGAAAAGGTAAAAAGTAAAACAAAAGAGCAGAACATGAGTGAGAGGTCCACCCATGGCCAAAGGAGAAGGATGGATT
>NW_010386183.1:0-1040 GCF_000414095.1 Morus notabilis
GGGGAGGAAATATGTTCTTTTTAAGTGAGTGAGTTGAGTGAGAAAAAATCTGCAGAGTGTAGAGTTTTTCTTTTGCTCGTCTTTTCAATTTGGTTTCAATTTGAGTTCTCGTTTCGTTTGCGATCATTGTATCATTTTCTAGAACGTTCCGTTTCGCCAGCCAGTTCCACAACTCGCTCCGACCGGGTTCTTCATTTTCCGTTAAGAGTCCGACTTGAATGATTTGTCTCTAGAAGCTTCTCGATTGCAATGGTCTAGCTGCGGGACAGGTATTCTCGTGATCGGCGTCGTTTGGATGGTTCGTTGTTGTTGGTGGTGGTTATTCCGATGAATCATCTGTGCTTCACTGCTCCGGTCTCGATCGACCGGGAACCAGCCACCCCAGTGGTCGGGAAATCGCCGGCTAGCAGCGTCAGCTACGGCTCCGAGCCGAGTTTGTCGGCTCAGGTCTCGTCTGTCGTTTCGGAATCGGACAAGGCGTCGGCAACGGCGGCGACGGTGAACAACGAGTTTGAAGATGCGGTTGCCGAGCCGAGGGATTCGAAGGTGTTTGGCGGCGGCGGAGGCGGAGTCGTCGGGATTCTTTACAAGTGGGTGAATTACTGCAAGGGATGGAGGTCGCGGTGGTTCGTGCTCGAAGATGGCGTCCTTTCGTATTACAAGGTTCACGGACCGGACAAGATTCTGATGAGTCCGGCGAGAGAGAAGAGCCTTAGAGTGATCGGAGAGGACTCGTTGCTGTACATGAAGAAGGCGAATTGGAGTGGCAATCGGCTCGTCGGCGACTCAGCTAGGCCTTGCAAGCCTTTCGGCGAAGTTCATTTGAAGGTCTGAAATCAAAGTCAATCGCTTTTCATCATTTTGCCCGCTTTTATTTTTTTTCCTTTTTTTTATTAATTACTTACTGATTTTGGTTTATTAACTGGTATTAATTAATAATAAAAAACTATTGAGTTAATCAATAATTACTATAATTAATCAGTGATTCACCAGTTAAATAAATTGGTGATAGACTATAAAATAAAACCAAAAAAAAAAAA
>NW_010386184.1:0-1018 GCF_000414095.1 Morus notabilis
TTTTTTTTTCAATATTGGCCTACTAGTCAGTTAAGATTTAAAAGAATTGCACATGAATGCATGTGTCACGAAGGAAAGACTTTTGAGAAGTTCCTTTTTCTTGACGCACAAGACAAGAATTCGTTTTATTTGCTTTTCAAATCACAACTAATAATAACTAACAAGAGTATACCGTTACAAAAGAAACAAAAGTGTCTAAATTAAGTGCTTTCAGTTATTCACTGTACACTTATTGTTCGGAAATCCAAAATGTAAGTCATATCGATGTGTATTGCTTTAGGAAATTTGAATTCCGGACCTGAACATTAAAAATTGATGTTTAAGTCTACATAAGACACTGTATTACAGCGAAATATTGGGCTAAAATCACGTTAAACATATTTTATTGCAAAAGAAAGATTGAAAGGAACGTCTATTTAAGCATAAAATAAGTGTGATGGCTTGGGTGATGTTACAAAAGGGCTTGTGACGCTCTGCCCCACTTGATAGAATAGTCGGCCTAAGCCATGTGACTGAGAACCCGCGACGCTAGCTTATCCATCTCCGTGCTTTCGTTTTCTTTGTATACGTAGAAATAGGAGCCTCAATCACGTGGTTACTGTACTGTATAATTCATATTTCTTCATCAAGGAATATGTGGCAAAAACATCCCCCGACATATCTTTATTTCATTTAGGAGTTGTTTAGTCAGGAGATTCGTACCTTAATTCGAATTATGATTCGTAATTCGTTACAGTATTTTTTCTCATAAAAAATACATGTAAATTGAAAATAATTTTAATCTTATGATTCTAATCTAAGAACTAAACGTCTCTTTAATTTTATGCAGGTATCTTCCGTGACGCATTCAAAAGCGTTAGATCTGATTTTACAAGCTCAAGAACAAATAGAAGGCGGTGGGCGATTCCACATTGTCGTAGGATTACAGATGAAATTCACTTTTTATTAACTGTTGTGCTTAATATTAATAGTACACTTCAAGCATTTTTCCTTTTCTAGATTATGTTTTTTTTTTTTT
>NW_010386185.1:0-1038 GCF_000414095.1 Morus notabilis
AAAGACTGATGCTAGCATTTCTCATAAAATAGATGGTTATGTTTTTCTTAACACAACATAAAATATGGAGTATTCATATTAATCTATCACCAATCTTTTATAGGTGGCCATGGATTGCATATATACACATGGGATTTTACTGTACGATATATTAAAAAACAGAACTTCTAATTACAGTAAATCTTTCTGAGTAATAGTTTGTTATGAAATATTAATACAAGATTTGTGCACTATCCGATTATGATGATTTGATTAATGACGATCTTAACTCTTTAGGAGTTTATAGAAAGTTTAGACATGATAAGTAGGCTGAGAAAACTATGATGCAACATGGCATAATTAAGAAAGATTATGTCACTATTATCCTTATGTCACATTCTACAAATTGGCAAGAATGACTGGTCTTAATGTATATAAAATGTTATGGAAGATGGCGAAGTAGGGCATCATTTTCAAAATGCTAGTAAATTATTGATGTAAACAATTTTTTCATTGGGTGTTACAACCGTCTGTGAGATAAGTATTAAAGTATGACTAATTAGATTCAAGTACAATGTTTCCATTGACCAAAAGAAATATTTACCATCTTCACAATCTACGGAAACTAAAATTATTGCTGCAGATGGTCGTGTCACGGAATTTCCAACACGCATAAAGAAAGCATATTAGCTACGCCATTGCCATTAAATAAGTACTACCTAAAAGCAATAGTATGGTTAAGTTAAGCTAATCTTTATCATCAAACTTTTTATTTGTTTACTATTTTTTTTTATGAATAACTTTAAGTTGAATAATGTTATCCCTTATTTATCAGTGATGACAACTATGTCTTTTATGTTGATATGATGTATGAATTGCTATTTTTTTATATTAATAAGTGTCAAGAAAAATTATATACTGTTATTAATATAAAGATAACAACTCACTTACTACGCAAGTTATTATATATATATATATATATAATTAAGATAAATATTTGGATGCTAACACTAGCTCTTTTTTATAGTTAAAGCTTTGTTTGAAGGGAAAAAAAAAAAA
>NW_010386186.1:0-1038 GCF_000414095.1 Morus notabilis
AAGGATAAAAAGTATGTCATGACTATGGTTGTTGATGGGCCTATAGGAATAAGGGTATGATTTCGTACATACCTACTTTATATGCAAAATAACATCAATGGGCGAAATTAATTATTTTATCCATGGTTGTTGGGATATCATAGCTTCCATTCGTGGGGTGACTATTTAGTCCAATATTTATGTGATGGTCTATCATTTTCTTGCCTATATAGATTCATTCAAAAGGGGCAGGTTCATTATAAAGGCAAGCACTCTTTAAACGTTATTTAATAAAAGCTCATGTAATTACCAAGAGACAATATTAATATTCCTAGTGGACAAGACCTTTTTCCTTTACCAGCCTTTGGTTGCTTGTTTGGTTCATAAATTTAAACATAAAGTATTTTCATGAAAGAAAATATTGTAATGAAAATTTATAAAACAAAAAGTTTATCTCTCTCTTAAATCTTAATCATAGTTCAAATCATGGCGGGTGTGTGTGAGTTTTCAATGAAAAAGGAGTCGTGACATCATACTCTCATAATTATTCAGTATGTACCACATTGACTGATGGGCAATGGCATCTTAAAGAAGATGCACAAGTTTTTTATAATTTTCATGTGTTTAGGTACAATGTACCAATGGGAAACACATACAATTTGACTGAGTAGTACAAATGTGATGGAGACTAATTATGGCTAGAGCTTTGTTTCTTTGAAGGAAATTTTTCTTGTGTTTCTTCTTTTCTTAAACTACTGGTATTTTTTATTTATTTGCCGTTAGATCTATATTACTTTTTCAATTTGATTTAACTTTTGATCAGATTTAATACATATCTGACAACTGACAAACATAGAACATTGGTGTTCTTAAAAAAGATAAAACACTAGAGAAAGTCATTTTTTTCAATTATTGTTTGCCTTCCATAATAAAAATGTATACACATCTCTGTCTATCTAATGTATTATTGATGGGACCAAAACCATGACTAGTTGCAAAATATCAATTGCTGAGACTTAGGACAGGGACCGCAGTGTCCAGAGGGAGGACAGCTTCATG
>NW_010386187.1:0-1040 GCF_000414095.1 Morus notabilis
ATCATGTCATGTCATAACATTTAATGCCATTCAGTACATTTTTTTTTAATACAAGTGCACCCGTTTTTTCCCCTAATATTTTACCTTTTATTCGCGTATGAAATATTATGTTGTAATATTATGTTGTAATATCTATAATTTCCGTTATGAATTGAAAGTCATATACAATCCCTACTATTTGAGAAGAATAAAAAACGAGAAAAAGAAGAAAATAAACAAAACATAAGGATAAGATTTATAATAATTGACTCCACGGCAGAATATACTGTAATGAGATAAAAAGTGATGCATTAATGTTCCAGAATCCTCAAAATATATCTTCACGTCTTTTTGTTTTTCTTCTAGAGAAAATGGAAGACTAAAACACATGCATGAACGAAAAACATATGTCAAAAGTGTATGGCCTACAATTAGGCTCAAAGAAAAATGCATAGAGGATATAGTTTAATATTTGATTGCTGTTATAATTTGTCATAAGTGCACTAAAAAATATATCAAATTTAATATTTGATTGCTGTTAGTTTATATATTAATTTTTTTTATTTAATTGTTACAATGTTGTTCTTATTCCAATATTCAAATTTTACTTTTACAAGTTTTGAGACCAAAAGTTGATGTGAAATGTCAAGAGCAATTTTAACATTTTGCAATGACAAATTATATAGCATCGAAATAAATGCTTGCATCGCGATCCTCGAATGGTCTATTGAGTGAGATTTCTCCGGTGGATACAATTAATATGATGCTGATAAGAGTGCCGATAAATACCTTATTACATAAGTCTATTATAATCTTTATCTACTTTTTCTACGGATGGCCAATTGATGTGAGATAAATTGTACGTATAAACGTACTTATGCAGGCTTTGGCTATAAAAGAGATGGGAAATGTTAAAGAGTGAGCAGATCACAACTAAGGCTGCTATTTTTTCTTTCAAGTCCTCTCTCTTGAACCAAACCACTAATTTTCTTTTCTCGCTATATATAGTAAGTTTTCAAGGTACTGATCACGATTGATATCGATAATTTTTTTTTTTTTTT
>NW_010386188.1:0-1035 GCF_000414095.1 Morus notabilis
CAATGAATAATTGACATACTATTATGTTCATGGATAGAATTGTAACGATATTTATTTTTTATTGGATATCAATGTTGTATGCTATATGTTGTCATTATACATGTGTATTTCTAGTTATGCTATGCTGAGGATTTTGTTTAAAAAGGTAGAGTGAGTGGTTGAATTGTTGAACATCCAGATAAGAGAGTTTTTCGTGTTTAAAATAACAAGTAAGTTGAACACTTAAAACTGCATATATATAGTTAAAAAAGAATGGTGAAATGAAGTCGTATAAACGTGCAATGTAGATAAAGAGTGCCATACTGTATACATGAGATAAATGAAATTCCACGTCATTTAAGTACTACCAAGCATAATGCCTCACGGTAGGTTATAATAGTACTTATTACAATAATACTATACAAGATCCAACATACTCATCGTGAAACTATTATACAATATCACATTTAAAAATTAGAATAATATTGAATTTAATTGATTTAGTTACTAACAATGACCAGGACAACAGAGAAATAGCAAGAAATTTGTAAGAATAATAGATGGGTCGTTCTTACAAAATAAAATTTCTCACATAAATTTAACATCATTAAATCTTAATGTAACAATTTAGATGAATTATGTAGAGGTCGAATTCTACAATTAACTATGTTTAGAGGGTTAATGGCTGCTTCGAGTGTCGATCGCGTTGGTGAGTCGACCGGAGTCGATATAGCGCTAGAACGAGAACATAAAGTGTGGAAAAGTAAGTGAAAACAAGAATTTATAGTGGTTCACTCAATATGAGGTCTATGTTTACTGTAAAATCTCGGGGTTTCAATATATTTTGTAAAAAGTACAATTAAAATGAAGAATAAAAACGGGAGAGAAAAGAGAAGGGGATTTACAAGTTCAAATATGTTCCAGTACTTAATGATTGTTATGTACTATCAAATTTCCAAGTTTCTAACATGGATCAATGTTCAATATGTTGAATCCAATTAATGACTGGTAATGGTTGAAAATTTATATTGTAAAACTTGTATATCGTTAAACTGA
>NW_010386189.1:0-1038 GCF_000414095.1 Morus notabilis
ATATATATATATATATAGACGCTTGTGTATATGTATTAGCATAGCCGTATGAATCTTCCGTACGTGCACCTGTGACTGTGTATGTATGCGCCGGCTAAATTATAGCTGAATATATATCTCGACATGTTTAATTACCTGCTTTAGTCGTAAGCTTGGCTGTCTGATTCCTTTATTTGCAAGGTGAAATGAGAGTTATTCAGCCAAAAAATAAAAATAAAACTAAAAATAAAAGTGAAATGGGAATTACTATTTGATTCTGTTTTGATTTACATGTTTTTCTTAAAATTCTTGTACTGAATTGATTCTTAAATGATATTTGTTAGACTTACATCACGGTAAGTATTCTTTACCACAAAAGTTCATGATGATGAAGTACTAAGGGGTTGTTTGGTTCATAGATTTAGAATCAATGATTTAGAATTATTTTCGGTTTATATGTGTTTTTTTAGAGAAAATACAATTGTGAATCATAAATCATGATCCGAATCATGATATAAATTCTTATTCTAAACCCACGCTAATTGATTTAGTATATCTATTTTTCTTTTTCCAATTACTTCGGTTATATAAAAACATTACTCCGAAAACTTGATAGTAATAAATAAAGTTGGCCGGTTTCAAATTGCATTATTGGGCTCACTTTCTCGAATTTCGCACACACAAGAAATACATGATTGATTTCAACCCAATTTTAGTAGATCTATATTCAATTTCATTGGTGCATTGCAAAGCAAGAAAAAACAAGATTAGCCAAAAAGTAGTGTTAATTTTGATCTGCTAGATATACTAATGTTGTTCAAAACTTAATGAAGACTGTTCATCAATTTATAACTCAATCCATTTATGACTAAAATTGTATCAAACAAGCACATAATTCCATTTACATTGCACGTGCTATGTACACATTTGTTGATGCAATTTCTCGAGACTAATTGAGATCTACATTATCATATTACATCAAAACTGACTCATGAGTAGGTAGTACAAACTACTAATTTAACTATAGCACTCCACCGTATTTGTTTTTGCAACAAAACT
>NW_010386190.1:0-1029 GCF_000414095.1 Morus notabilis
GTTTATTAAGCGTGTCAAAAAATATCAACCTAAAACACGATATATTTATTAAACGTGTCAAAGTGTCAATTTAAACACGACCTATTTTTTTATCGTGTCAACTTCGTAACTCGTTTAAATTAATATATGGAATAAATAATCGATACAATTAGAATTTATTTAACATGATCATGGCATGTTTATTAGTTTTATAGATCAATTTATCTTTTCTTTTAAGAAAACAAGTAAAATTTATCTAAAAATTTTGAAATACATATTATTTGTATTTAATACATCATTTAAATTTTTTATATTATATCGTGTATCACTAATTTATAAATGATATATACAATTAATCGTGTCAACTTAGGTAAAAGTGTTAAAAGATCAACCTTACTCCAACCCTTTTATTAATCGTGTCAACTCGATTATAACTTAAACCTATTTATTATAAGGAAAATCTTTGTGTCCTCATAGGAATTTATCCTCCTAGACACAAAGAAGAAGGCCCCACATGGTGGGATCCACGTAGGCCTTATAAGTGGGGCCTACTTTTGTGTCTCCCATCACACAAAGGAGTGCTCTTATTGTAAGCCCAGACTCGTTAATTTTGTGTGAGTTTTGAGTCGTGTTATCGTGTCATGACTCAAATTGTTACTCATATATTACTATATTGTGTTATTTGTCTAGCTAGCCCTTTAGAGCCTCGTCCAAGCCTTTGATTAGGTTTTTCACTGAGTGAGAAAGAATAACTTTCAAAAATTTGATATTTTTTGGGTTGTGGGAAGAGAATTAGTGTTTAGATATATCATTTAGTTAAAAAAAAAAAGTTTCATTTACACCAATTCTCGTTATGAAATTCTTTAGGGGACGTTGATTCATAGATTCAGAACCATGCTTTAAAATTATTCTCGATTTACGTGTATTTTTTGTGAAAAAAATACTATAACGAGTCACGAATTGTGATCCGAACCATGGCACGGATCCTTATTCTAAACGCACTCGTTTAGTTCGCTGATTCGAGTTGAGATGTGATTTTATGTGAGAGCT
>NW_010386191.1:0-1041 GCF_000414095.1 Morus notabilis
TCCGACCGGTATCGTCGGTTGTTAGGCTTACTCTTACCTGCGAAAAGGGGTGAAAGCATATTCCGGGCTTTGGTTAGAGCAGAAATATTGGACATTGCATGCTAAAATCAATGTTATGGTTTACTAACGACTTATGAGACTAAAGTTCTGTATGCTTATAGGGCTTTATCAGATAAATTTGCTTAGACTTGGAAGGCCAAAAACTTTTTTAGAGCTTTCTTTGATTGATATGGTTTCAAAGGGAAAAGTATATCCTATAATTCGATATGTCACTGACAAGATCTTTTAGAGCGCCTATTTCAACAAAGAGGATTAGAGAAACAAAGTTAAATATACATACAGATCATACAATTATATACATAATACTATTTTCACACAATAGGATGCAATTGTCCAAAAATAGATTGAGATTGTAAATAGTTGGGAGGTGAAGAATTTATGTAAAAGTGGAAGAAGGGATTTGAGTGAGACTAAGAGGATTAGTGGATAGTTTTAAGACTGTTTGGCTGGGAGGATAAGAAGAGGGAATGGATTGGGTGAGAAAGATATCTTTCATCATAATACTTCAATTTTGAACTTTCTAAAGTTGAAGGATTGTGGGAAGGAATCCAATTTTCCTTTCTCTCCAGTTATCCTCACCTTGGTTAATTATATACTTTTCCCTCCAAATTTTCTTTTCCTTCTTACCAAACACAAGATGTGAGTTCCTGGAAGGATGTAGCAGATGTTATTACCAATCTTGAGCACTTCCTTTCGATATCGTTGAAGAAACTACAGAGCCCACCCGCAAGGCCGAAAAGGATTCAAAAGAAAATATTTTAAAGAACCGGTGATATATGTTCATCTAAATTATAAAATAAAAGTAAAATAAAAATAAAAGACTAAGGGCGCGTTTGTAATTCGTTCTAAAATGATTTTATTTTTATATGAAAATGAAAATGAAAACGTTTTTAATTTCAAACATAAATCATTTTTAAAAATGCGTTTGATAATTTTATCAAGATATTGTTTTCAGTATAAAAAAACTCATTAATGTCTCTC
>NW_010386192.1:0-1042 GCF_000414095.1 Morus notabilis
TAATTAAGAAAAAGCCGACTAAACGATGCCATGCATTGTATTATTTAATGCATGTGTTTGAATAGTATTTGTGTATACTTTATACCAAATATTATTATTAACCAAGTACATATGTTAATTATATTTTACTACATAATTAATTAATTCGAATTTCGAGTCCCATACAATAGGTGTAACAAGACATATTATTGTTGCATCATGTTTTTTCCCCCCTCAATTTTAGGGCGAAAACTGTTTTGGGCGGCACGGACTGTACAAAAATCAGACGTTGAATTTTGCCTATTATTTTTATTTTTATTTTTTTTATAATTAATTTTGCCTATTATTTTTGTCTCCCGTTTAAAGTTGCTGCTGGAAAAAGCTGAGATTGAATTGAAAGTTTCCAATCTTCATAATTGCAGTCTTGTTTTATTTAAGCCTGTTGTTATTTGTCTTCTTGTGCACCTTTTTGACGGGAGACTTAAAAAGGAAGCTAGATTTCTACAGTATAATATATGTCTTGTTTCGAATCATAACACATCACAAGTTTTTCTTTTTAAACTTTATAGCATGAAAATCAATATTTGGTAATTAATCAAGGTCATTTGTTTAGAAAATTGAAAGAGGTTTGTTTATTATAGTATTCTCTTCTCGGTATGACTTTCGAGCTTTCATTATGTCAATATACATATATACATATATATATATGTATATGTATATGTATATATATAGTTGGATGGGATTCTATATTAATTGTGGGTATCTATAAATTAATATTAATGCATGTTTTAACGTCTAACTTAGTTTTGACCGTGTCACATGAGAACATATGTAACATTAAAATAAAATAAAATAAAATAAACTCTGCTCATTTTTACCATACAATTATTGCTATAAAAAAAAAAAAAAAAAAACTAATATGCGTCAGATGCTACATATCATATTTATAGTTTATTGTACGTTAGAGGGAACAATTTAGGTAGTAAAATTTCCATTTCAACAAGGACCAATGACATTTTCTCTTTCCTTACAACACACACACACAATATATATATATATATAT
>NW_010386193.1:0-1042 GCF_000414095.1 Morus notabilis
AACTAAATTTAAAGAAAAAACGTAAAACTTTCAATAAAATAAATTCTACGTTTTTAGAAAAAAAAAATCCAAAACTTAACCGATCAAAGTCTAAGTCCACACAGAATTTCGCACCCTTGCCACCCTTGCCATTAATACACAACTTGTGAATTTAGACTTGTCAAATTGGTCTCGTCCCTACACTTAATGTTGTTCTGCGATCATTTGAACACGTTAGCTTTTTTGTTTTCTTGATGTTATTTAGTTGTTAAAGTTATGTTTTAAAAGTTTTACATAATTAATATCTAAAACAATATGTAAATAATACTTATTGAGATTATTTTTGGTATTTCAAAAATGTTGATAAATTAAAGGGTTATTTTTTTACTCTTTTGAAAAACATATGGAATAATTTTAAGATAATTTAAAAACCTAAAGGATACTTTTTAAATTATTAAAAACACAGAAGTAAATGTTGGATTTAGGTAAAATTAAGGGGTACTTTAGATTTTCTCTATTTTCTAGTGTTAGGTTGTATTTTTCAGTCCACTCGTAATAGTAGTAGTAATAGACTTTTTCAGTATGTCAACATTTTAGTAAGTTAGATTTTTTATCTGTTAAATCTGTATAAAATCTTTAAAAATTAAAAAATACATAAATCTAACCGTCAAAAAAATTTAACCTATACACGCGTATCAAGTAATCTCCCAAATAATAATATATAAAAAAAAACTCGTGACACGTCGCAATTGTTGGGCTCTTTACTCTTCTTCTATTCAAAACGGCGCGACGTTTCCTGTACAGTCACCAAAAGAAAAGGACCGACCGCCAAAAAGAACACAACTGCTCCAAAACGTCGCGACCGTTGGTCTCTTCACAACCGATTTTTCTTCCATAAAATTCCCTGCAAATCAACACTTCAACTCCTAACCAAAATCCCACATAGCCATGGCCAAAAACCTCGACTTCATCGGAAACTTACCCGATTCTCTTCTCCTCGAGATCATCTCTCTCCTTCCTTTCAAAGAAGCCACAAGAACTTCCATCCTCTCCAAGCGTTGGC
>NW_010386194.1:0-1041 GCF_000414095.1 Morus notabilis
TTTTTTTTTTATGTTACATTATGGATAAAATAATATCGTCCTTTCTTTAATGACCATATGGTCATTACAGTAATGACTGTTATAGTTGTGTACCTCAAACACCTAACATTTTAAGCATCAATTATTTAATTACTTATTAACGTAATTTTGATCAACGTTTCATGTAGTTTATATGCATCCTTCGTTTCACTGGATGTTTAAATACCATGTGTTGCATATAATTTAGAAGTGGTCATTATTATGATGACCATGTTGTAACAATTGTAATGATCGTCTGAAAAATTTGTAGCCAAACACAACAATGTCAATACACATTTAGAATAAGTTTAAATATTAATAATGCTAACATGACTAAAATGCATAAACAACATCACAAGCGAATAGTACTTAAGGTGCAGAACATCAACTTTGAGACCTCGTGGTGGAGCTCGATCCACGGGGTCGTAAAGATATGCATAGTGGTATTGGATTACTATAGGTTTGTCTGTTGTGCCTATATTCACCGCATCTGCTACACCTGATAGTGGTTGCTTCTTCACCTTGGGACAATTATATTGACTGGGGGCCTTCCAGGCTTACGCTTTGTCTTGGGTGGTAGAACGACTTGCTCTGTCACCTTGTTAGGAATTTTGTAACCTACCACAATTCCCACAAGATGGGCGACACCTGCATAAGTTGCATAAAGAGACTCTTTTCTTTAGTAATCTGAAAAGCACTAGTAAGGATCAACATGTCAAAGGTTGCACATGGCCATTGCATTCAGACAAGGTGTCTGATCAACTTGAAATTCCCTGCAAGTACATGTCTTGTGTTCTATGTCGACGATCCATGTTTCAGCAGCTGCGTTGGTTATATAGTACTCAAGCTTCAAGGTTGCCTCATGCCTTTTCAACGAACCACCTTTGCATAACGGATCTAAAAAATACCATCAAGAATCCCACGGGCATTCCGATCGATGTTGTTCATTGCCTCGGTAATATTGGTGGTCATGATTCCATACCTACGTCCGTTAAAGTAGGCTCGATACCACTAATTGGATCC
>NW_010386195.1:0-1042 GCF_000414095.1 Morus notabilis
GCAAGATTTAGCTCATATCTTACACGAAGACATTGGAACGAAATTAAGCATGTATTATGTTATCTTCAAGGAACATTTGATTTGGGATTATTTTATCTTAAAGGATCAAAACAATGGATGATTAGTTTTGTAGATGCAAGATATTTGTCAGATCTACATAAAGCCAGGTCTCAAACTAGATACGTTTTCACATGTGGAGGTACTGTTGTTTCATGGCGTTCACAAAAATAAACAATTGTTGCCACTTCTTCAAATCATGCCGAAGTTATTGCACTCCATAAAGCAAGTCGAGAATGTATATGACTGAGGTCTATGACTCAACATATCTAAGAAACTTACAGACTACCTATCAGTAAAGATCTAACAGTAGTATTTGAAGACAATGCAGCATGGTTGCTCAAATAAAGGAAGGTTACGTCAAAAGCGACATAATGAAACATATACCTCTGAAGTTCTCCTCATACTCCTAAGAGCTCGAAAAGAATAAGAATATTGATATTCAATACATTCGATCGATTGACAATGCAGCAGATCTTTTCAGAAAGACACTTCCCACTACAAATTCAGAAAGCATATCCACAGTATCAAGATGCGTCATCTGCGAGATTTATGAGGAAGGCCTATACATGTCAACTTGAGGGAGAATTTATGTGGCTGTACTCTTTTTTTCTTATTATGGTTTTATCCCACTGAGTTTTCCTAATAAGATTTTTAATGAGGCATCATAAACACGTATAGCCTTTTGCTATGAGTATTATTCCACTGGGTTTTTTCTAGTAATTATTTAACGAGTCAAATTCTTGTAAATACAAAAATTTACCATCAATAATATTAATATTATTATAAGATCGAGCTTGACAATATTGGAACACAAATCAAACACGCTCAAGAGAATCAGATCATAAAAGCAATTGTGGGCGAGGGAATGGAAATGCAGCAGAAGATTTCTGTGCTAGCTATTCAGTAACCTAGATGCCAAAAGGGCAATTTGGTCTATATACATTGATGGTTTGATCATCGATTTCAAAAAGAGAGAAAGAGG
>NW_010386196.1:0-1043 GCF_000414095.1 Morus notabilis
TCTAACACTATAATGTTATCTTTCCACGGAACTAGAACTAAGAACATCTCTATGAGGTCAATAAGAAATAATCAGCAGTATATAGGTTGTAGTCTCACACTTCGGAAATTAGACAGCACTACTTAGAGATCTACATCTATTTCTGTAGTAAATGAAGTGAAGTACATTGCAGAGGAAAAGATGTATGTGCGATAAGGTACTATTAGCATACCTTCCTAAGAGAAAAGGGGCTATCAGCGAATTACCATCATTCATATCTGCCTCCCATGAATCAGATAAACATAAAAAACTTTATCTGGGATTATGAAGGCGAAAGCATATTACATCAATAATATGCATGTGAGAATAGAAACTAATTCACAGCAGATTTGTTGCTGTGAAGATAATCAATTGGGTATGCTAAACGCAAATTGGGGCTGACAAATTATTAACTTATCAAATTTCCATAGAAGTTTGAACGGCAATTAAAACACAGTCAACCCTTCATCTTTCAATTTTATTTGCAGAGTCTTTTGCATTTTTTTTCCTTTCATTCACAGTTTCATATAGCGGGAAAGCTCTCCGTTCCCAGTGCTATTATAGCTAGATACTCCATAATCACAAGAATCCGTTTAGAATTGGATTCCAACTCAGCATCTTTTGAAATTTCGAGAATCACGCAAGCTATTAAGCAAACTTGGAAGAAAAGCAAATAATATAGCTCAAACAGTTGCACACAAGGGAAAATCTAGTCGCCACTTGCAGAGAAAGCATATACTATACTACCCCCTCACGTCCTATTATTGATATAATATGGTATAATATACCTTGGCATAATAATCTTTCCAAACTCTACGAGCAATCTGATGGCCACCCAAATCAAAAGCCTTAAACTTGATTTTCCCAATACTCAATTCCTCGGATGTCGGATACTGTGTCGGTTGGTGTTGAACTAATCTCTGCGATTATCATCAGCAATATTCATAAAAAAGAACGGGAAAATAGCGAAAAATGAAATTAAAATATTTGTTCTTCTAGAAAATTGAGGATGATCAAACGCAATT
>NW_010386197.1:0-1041 GCF_000414095.1 Morus notabilis
TAAATGTAATTTAAGAGATTCAAATCAAAATGTTTTGATCTTGCATAGCAACTGAACTTACAGCGAAGCATGCAAATTTTCGTGTGCGTTTATCTGGATCAGAACATCGGTCGATTAGAAGGCCAATGATTTGACATCTTGCCTGAAGCATGAAATTCAATAGAGTTCATGGTCGGAATTAATCTAGAACCCTTGTAAAGAACATGAAAAATGCGTAAAACCAATCTACGCATGCTTGTAACAGAATGAGTTTTATCTCCAATATCCACCACATAAGGACTAGTCTTTGTATCTTTACAAATCTTTGAAGCGTTTAAATGGTTTAGTCCAATAAAAATAATCAACTTTTCATTCCTTACCAGTGTACTATAAAAGTAGGAGCTATATCGACACATGTTGCCTAGAGCATTACAGGCTTTTGCACGTATGTTGGGATCTTCATGGACAAGAAATTCCTTCAAATGCTCCAAAATAGAAGCCCTGTTGATGAATTCATAGAATCCCTGAACACCAAAAAAGCCAAATTTAAGATTTTGGTAGTTTTTTGCATTTTCCAAGACTCCAGAAGTTGAAAGAAAATAGAGTACGGACCCTTTATACAAGAACAGTTCTTCAACCAAAAAATAATAATGATAAAAATAAAAGGCTAACCTTGTCCATTCGAGCTAAATCTGAAATAATCATAAGAGCATCTAGTGTGACTTCTTTCGGGCTTGAATAATCAAGCAACCTTCTCCACCGATTAGGATCCAACAGGCCTTTACTCACAAGTTGAACTGCAAGAGGGCGATAGTTTATCATTTTAGCAAGGAAGGCAACAGGCCTGCCCAAATCTTTTGACTCCATATGCTCCAAACATCGAAGAATAACTACAGGCACTCCCACCTGGAAACTTCAAAAGAAATGAAATGAGAAACGTATAGGTCTCTTGCTACTATTATGTGTCATGCTTCAGCACTTAAAGCTAAATCTGAACATAAAGATTTAGATATTTCTAGTTTTCCTCAATAGAATTAAAAAGAAGACACAAATTAAGAAACC
>NW_010386198.1:0-1044 GCF_000414095.1 Morus notabilis
GAACCAAACACAATAATGTATTATTCCTAGAAATCATATTACCCTCCATCACTTTTCTGGGAATATGATTCCTATTGATTCTCGCATACCAAACGCCTCCTAACCTTTCATTTTTCTACTATTTACATATAGTAGTTAAAGGCACGTGTTATGTAAGTGCGGATTTAATTTATTGAATTTCTTGATTTTGAATGTAAAACATCCTTATTGTTGATTTATAATTCTAAATATATTCATTTTATATATAGGGCAACAAATAGAAAAATAAATTTTTAAAAATGTGCATTTAAAAATTACAAATTTTATTAAATTTCTATACTAAATGCACTACCAAATTTAACTTAAAATTTTTTGAAGGAGAAATTTAACTTAAATTATTTCAATAACTATTGTATATTTTACATAGATGTTCCTTAAATTAGATTAATCTGCGTCTTTCATTATATTTGAGATGATAAATAAGAATTATATTTTTAAGAATTTTGATACAAAAAATTATGAATGTTAGCTTTAATGTAAGAAATTAAACCCCATTTCAAAAAAAATATATATGAAATAAAACCTAAACCTATTAATATGCATGTTAAAATATATTAAAATAAAAGTAAAGTATTCTATTTTAGCAATTATATAGGGGTTCCTTGGTAGGATCAGAAAAAATGAACTGTCAGTACTTTCTTACTTTTTAACTGTTAAATTTGTATTAGAAATTGTCTGTTCTACATATTTTTTTTTTAATTTAAAGTGACTTTGATCAGATCTAATGGTCGGAAATCAAACCATATCGGTAGGGAAGCTTACCAGAAAAACTCCCAATTATATATTATCACAACAATTTTACGCATAATTTACCAAATATATAAATTCAACTTTAAAAAAAAAATCTAAATTATGCTTTTAGTATTAACAATGTGCCTGCTTATTTTGGTACGGTAACTTTTGAGTGACACAATGGACAACCCCCATGCTTGTTTGGATTTGAACCTGGGTTTAAGGTTCATTTGAACCCAAAATTAAATGTTAGAAGAGAACTTTACCCCCCCC
>NW_010386199.1:0-1044 GCF_000414095.1 Morus notabilis
TATATATATATATATATATATATATTAAAATCATATATGTATAATTGTGTATCAAACAATATTGATATAAATTAACCCCATTAAAAATAAATCTTACAGCTCTTAATATAAAATTAATCTAATTAGTCCCCACTGAAATAAATTTCTGGCTCTGTCACTAGTTGAAATTATTGTCGCCTCCCCCTGCCTCATTTTCATCTCTACATGATTCAAGGATGTTCTTTAATTTTTATAAGTTTGAGTACAAAATTTTTACTGAAATAGTGAAATTAATTTTTTAAGAAAAAAATACTATAGTAAAAATATTGAATGATGATTCAAAACTATAATAAAAATGGGCCTCAGAATTTATGCTGCCAATACGAGTTTTGGAGGTACCGGAAGTTGAGATTAGATTTTGCCTTCATCCTCGTTCTGTTAAAAATACGATGATATCTTTCTAGAAACGACATTGAGGCCATGTTTGGTAAAAATACAGTGTTTGGTGTCGTAACGTATTGTATAACGGGTTAAAATATAAAATTTTAATAATTTAGGGGTCAAAATGCAATTTTTTTAAAAAAATTTTAGGGGCCAAAACATAATTTTTTCAAAAGTTTTGGGATCAAAATAAAATTTTATAAAAATTTTGGGGCAACTTGTAATTTTATAATAGTTTTAGGGTCAAAATGTAATTTTTTATGAATATAAAATTTGCATTGTGTCCCCTAAAATTTTCAACAATTATAGGTCCCGGTATGATCCTATATCAGCCCGACCCCAACCTCTAGTCGTATCCAATTCCGACATGAATCATTGATCCATTATGAAGTAATACAATACAATACGTCAAAAATGAGCCATATTGAATAATACGACATAGACCGTATTAATTGACAATCTGTATTAGTTTATACAATACGATAGTCATACCAAACATTATATTATACAATGCTGTAATACGGTCAAATAAATATGCCCTGAATGGATAAACAACATTTATTAAAATACTTATGTGGCCCGTTTAGTTCGCTAATTCGAGTTTTTAATTCGAGTTGAGATGTG
>NW_010386200.1:0-1044 GCF_000414095.1 Morus notabilis
CTCTTTCTCCCTTTTTGTTTTTTTAATATATCGTTGCATATTTGACTCCTTATCCATATAATATAGGAAAGAATAGTTATATTTCCATCCAAGAACTCATTAATACCCCACCAATTAATAATTCTCTAATAAAAATTTAAAAAATCTCTTTTTATAGATATAATTTTCATAATACCTAATTTAATCCTCTCATATCTCCACCTAATTTTAATATTAATTTAATTCATAAAATAATATAATATCTTTCAATTATTAATGTTATATTTTCTTTTTAAAAATCTTGCAATTCCATTTACCTTTCATAAAAAAAAGTCAATTTACCTTTATTTATTAACTGTTGCATCCTACCCCCTCTTCCTCCTCCTCCTCTTCATTCCTCTTCGAAAACCACAATTTTCATATGCAATAACGTCTTTTACTAAGTTATGTATGATCTTAACCCAAATTGAAAGAAATCTATATATAATTGCGCAAATTGTGAATCGGTATCTTTTTAGCATTTGTCAAAGAATTTAATGGAAAACTTTTTGGATTTATAAAGATGAAATTAGCTTTAACCAAAAATGCGGTTATATGTTTTTGTTTTTTTTTAATTCCTTTGAAAATTACTTTCTAATTATAATTAATGTGGGTTTATACTCTTTGTTTTCTTTTAAAAATATAATTTCCATTTATAGTTAATGTGTGGATATATTAATGAGTTTTAATGTAATTTTAATACATGGTAAAATTGTAATAAACATTAATTATAAATTGGTGGGGTATTAATGAATTTTTAAAGTGTAAATATAATTATTCTATGATAAAACTGTTTTTATTCTGATGGGACATCTCCTTAAGACACAAAGGTGTGGGCCTCATATGATGGAACAGTGGCATAATTTGGGATTTATCCCCATTATATTTTATGTCATAGTGTAGACTATAAAGAACGTCAACCAGGAGAAAATTTGAGTCTATGTTTGTTCGTTTAATCTGAGCTATTTTGGGAGCTTAATTTACTTTTTTGTAATCAAGGTAGTATTAGTAGCAAATAAAATAAAA
>NW_010386201.1:0-1044 GCF_000414095.1 Morus notabilis
GACAATTGTTGCTGTAAATATCACACGGGAACAAGATCAAAGGACTCCCTAAAAATGGCAAAGCGTGCACGCGCCTTGTCTTTTTGGTAGTTTCTAATTAGTTGTATTTTATTTTCACGAAAAGTACGATGTTTAACACATAAAAATAGTTGTTATTAGAGGGCTGACGGCATACCTTCAGTTTTTATTTGCAGAAAAAATAATATGCCTGTTAGTGGCAATGATTTCATTTCAACATGTTATAATATTTGAAATGAAAAGTATATACAATTGGGCTTTACAATCACACACATATGATAAATTTTATGTACTATTAAAAAAAAATTATGATACATTGTTGTGTAAGTTCCATTTAATGTGTGGGATGTGCGTGAATTTAACTCTTCAATTTTATGTTCGCAATTAATGTGTGTAAAATGAAAAACGGCGGCCTAAATAGTGATTCTCGTCTTAACTTGATTCGCCTCATTTTTTTTCCTGCTAGTTCTGTATATTAATCTGATATTCTCTTGTAGCAATGTCGTTTCTTGGACCTCCCCGTTCATCAATGTTGCCTTCAAGGCCATCCTCAGCATCAAACAAAGTTTGCTTTTTGGTAATAAAATTAAAAGAAATCTTAAGTTCGAAATTATAATCTTAGCATTAATTTTGGAATGTCAGAATGTAGGATAAACTAATGTATCATTGTTAAATAACTGTTACGAATTCAATGTACAGTTCATGCTTACTAAGGTGGTGTCTTTATTATTTTGTTTCCCCTCTGAGGTTTTAATTTGGTCAATAGGAAAGATCAGTTACATACAACTGAAAAGTAAACAAAAACTAATTTCTACTCTTAAAAAAAAAATAATTTATATATAATCATCAAAAGGGACGTAGCTGCACCAAAATTAATTAATGCGCTAAACTCTCGTTAAGTAAGTGACTTAAATTGATTTTGAGAAAGTTACTATTTTGTGTTTTTGGAGAAGTTACTGTTTTCAATTTTTGGGAAAGGGTCATTTTATGATTTATTAAGAGTCTATAAATAAGTGTTTTGTGTAA
>NW_010386202.1:0-1044 GCF_000414095.1 Morus notabilis
TTTTTTTTTTTTTTGAGAAATAATGATAAAAATCCCAGCTTCTTTTCCCAACTCACGAGACAAATGGCATCATTTTTACAAATAAATATAATGTTAAAATATTAATGTAGAAGAATATTTTGGAAGATACCAAAGAAGAAATTTTACAAGCTTGAAGTGGTTCGATTTGTGTACCTCACTTGTCAGCCAATTATGCTCTTTCTATTCCCGATGGTTTTGTTTGGTTTGACTCTATATCGTCGCATATTTCTTCGCTTGTTCATTCTGATATTTTCATTTATTAATTAAATTCATTTTTAGTTCAAAAAATAAAAAGAAAAATGGGCTATTTACTACAATTTTCATTTTTTATTTGACATGGGAAGATGCTCTTAATATGCGTAATACATTGCAGTTCGCATATATGTTCTTCTTTCTTTCTTTCTTTCTTTCATGTTGTACACCTTTCCTACCTTGGTTTTCTTTTTATGTAAAACTCTTTTGTATTTATCTCCAAGAAAGTGATAGTCTAAAAATTCCTTTCGATTCTTCTGGTAATCTATTCATTAAAAAAAAGCGTCTCATTTAAATCACTTTTCAAGTCTTCTTATTGACTAGTGGGTTTTTTGACAAATACTTCCTGCTAATAACCCTCGGCTAATAGTCTAACCAGCACTCGTTTTCTTAAGGGATCAATAGCTCATGAGAATATCCACCAGCTTGTATTGTATTGTATTATATAAGGTGTATTGTATTATGTTGTATTGTGTAGTATTATTATAATACAATACGGTTTTTGGTGTCATGATATATTATATAAGGGGTCAAAATGTAAATTTTAATAATTTTGGGGTCAAAATGTACTTTTTCAAAAATTTTAGGGTAAAAATATAATTTTTTAAAAGTTTTGGGGTTAAAATAATTTTTTTAAAAAGTTTTGGGGTCAAAGTGTACTTTTACAAAAGTTTTAAGATCAAAATATAAATTTACATTGTGCCTCCTCAATTTTTCAACAATTATAGGCTTTGACATGACTATATATCGGCCCGATCTCGACCTTTAATC
>NW_010386203.1:0-1044 GCF_000414095.1 Morus notabilis
TCGTGCCGTAATCGTGCCGGCCCAAACACGATACATAAACACGAATTGACAGCCCTAAATTATATGAAGTTAATTTTTTAATAGAATTTTATCCTGCGCGAAACGCATTAACTAACTAGTATGGAAAAAATACATTCTTGTACACAACGTAGCATGTACAAGGAAAAAAATGGTAGATCAAACGGGGAAGATGCCGTTCAAGGAACAAAAGAGGCATAAAAAGTTAAGCAAAACAAAAGGTTGATACTTTTTCTGGGGAAGAATTAAGAAATATCTATTACGCCTAATTTAAAAGGGAAAAAAATTGTCTCAAGAACGTTATATTTTTAACTATGTGGGCCTCTTCATTTAACACCACCAGATTTTATCTGATGGCCCATCTTTCATACGTGGTTAATATTATTTTATTTAAAAAAAAAAAATTACTATTTTACTAGTATAATTAAAAATAATTATTTAATTAAAAAAATTATAAATTAAAAATAAAAAATAAAAATTCTAACTCATATACTTTTAAATGATATTTGTCAAGATTATTTTATTGAGAAAGGTAATACGGTACCATAGTCATGCCTCTAATAAAAATATTGCTAAAGAAAATATTTAAGCAAATTGCAAAATGTAATGACACATTTTCTTAAGCAAGAATAGATCGGTCAGCAACATGTGTAACCATAAAGAAAGAAAAGGAGTTCTCAAAGCATAAAACAAAAGCGCTAAAAGAGAGAAAAGGTTATAGAAATGACTGGTCAATTGACTGTTGCCAGCTTATCGTGACTCATATTGTGTATATAGACTTCGTTCATTTCACCGATTTGAATTTAAAATTTAAGTTTTTTTAGAGTAAAAAGCTCTAAAAAACAGTCACATTTAATTTTTTAGCTACAGTAAAAAGTTCTCACATAAAATCACATCTTAACTCCAATTAAAAACTCAAATCAACAAACTAAACGGGCCCATAATATCTATAAATCTAGGGAGAAAGAGGAAAATGAGTCAAGACTTGAGATGAATTAAAATTAATAGGTCAATAGTTTACATAAG
>NW_010386204.1:0-1044 GCF_000414095.1 Morus notabilis
CCGATACTAATCTCCACCTCACCTCCGTGATCACGACATCCAGATGCTTTACCGCAGCCTCTCTGATAACGGTTTGCCGGTTTGCCAAGGCAATTCCAAGGAGTTCTTGGGCCACATGGACGAACTCCACCGGACCTTACAGCCCCGTAACCAAGCCTTTTCGCACCCGAACGTCCCATCAAATTGACTGTCACAAGGAAGAAAATTGCCATGCAGAAAAGAACCTTTCCATTGATCTGACGTGCTTGCATTTCCATCGTTTCGGTTTGGTTTGGTTTCGTTTTTTCCAGGTGGCAATTATGCAAGAAAATCGATCAAATGGTTAATTCTTTTCCTCAGCCTCTATTCAAAGGCTTCGGAGGGATCCAAATTCGCTTCCGAGGAAGTTATGATGGAAGAGTCTCTTTATATATACATTACGTACTGATATAATTGAGTAGGCTAAAAATAGGTGAGTGTTTCTTGGCTTTGGTTTTCTCCACAAAAAGAATGAATATTGATGGCCAAGCTAGCATTGTTTTTTGACCCAAAATTAACTGGTGTTAGTCTGTTAGAGAATATGCCTTTTGATTCTGCACAATGAGCCTTATTTTTCTCCTTATTCTTCTTTTTATTATCTTTTTAATGGAATAAGTACATTATATTTCCCTTCTCGTACTAATTTTAAATGACCAGCTAGAATTAACTTTTTAAAGAAAATTTGGAGAGGATTAATGTTAGAGAACTAATTTCGGGCGATTCATGCCCCTAAACCATTATTGAAACTAAAATATAGTTAATAACAATTGCTAATCATTGTGATTTGTGTATGTTAGTTGGGAACTTCTGTATTGGGAAACACCTATTATAAATTCAATTTTCTAAAATGATCCAGCTATATATTGCATTCAAATTGCATACGAGGTTAACATTTATAATATTAGTATGTAATCTCTCAGTCTAAAAATCGGATTCAATGGCCTGTTTGGCAATTGGTTCTGGAGATTGCTTTTAATTAATTAATTTTTTTAACAAACTGCAATAAGTCAGGCTGTTTGATAAATT
>NW_010386205.1:0-1045 GCF_000414095.1 Morus notabilis
GCGGCTCGATCCATCCAATACAAAATTGATCACTCTAAAAAGAGCACCATCATGCCACATATGTCAAGATCTTATTTAATTAAAAATTCCACGTCAGTGTAGCACTTAAGAAAAGATCAAATATTCAAGATAGCGCCTAAACCCAATATGACATGTGGAAAGAAGATAATGAGAAAGGCTAAGGGGTTGGAGAGATTGATTATTCAGATTTTAATTATTGATTACATGTAATTATTAATCAATTAATTATAATTATTATCTATAACAAAACGTTAGTATGAAATTGTTCCTTGGTAATTTCGAAATAGATGGATTAGGGCGCTAAGTTTAGCTGTGTGAGCATGTTCTTTTTTATAACTCGAGTTGAGAACTTGAATAAATGTCTGTGTTTCTCACCATTTTTGAGAAGGGTCTAGTGTGCAAACAAGCTTGCCTCATAAGCTAGATTGCTTATCTCAGTTGGTAGACAAAGACAATATGCATGTCTCTCCTCTCCCTTATTACCATCAGAATAGTTGAAGTTTCTCAAGATGGGTCTTTTCGGTTTTTCGAGGCAGTTTTTAGTTCTTTCCGGGGACTTTTTTCTTTCATTTCTCGTATACACCTTTTTTTTTTCTTTGTAGAATTTTTCTTATGGGATTTTCTAATAAGGTTTCTAAGGAGGTATATTATAGGAGTTGTTTTTTCAACGGTATAGTTTTGGTTTAACATTTCAGTATTAGTTTCTGCTAGTAATGAGGTCCTTTTATTGTTTGATTGTTTCTCTTCATTTGAACGTCTTTTGTATTGTTTTTCTTCATTTTTTTTTAAAAAAATAAATTGAATTGGGGGAGGGATGCCAATCTGATTGGAATTCTTTAGCTTTAATTAATGTCAGTTGGTTCTTTTAGTAAAAAAAAAAGTAGCAATATGAGTCTTTAATCTGATCTCCAAATTGGTCCTTGGCCTGGCACCAATCTTGATCTAATGCCTACCTGCCCAACAATTGAAAGAACAAAAAACGACAAGAAGATTACCAAATGTGTATTTAAAAAAAAAAAAAAAA
>NW_010386206.1:0-1045 GCF_000414095.1 Morus notabilis
ATATAAGGGCTTGAGAATCAGTTGAGAAATAGAAAAATTAGGTCAACTAAAGACAAAAACACATGATTTGTCAAACAATGATCTACAAAATTCCCATGTAACAAACATTGGCATATAGTTACAGATTTAGCATATGACCAGTGGGGGCACGTGCCCCCCACTCAAAGTTTTTGAATTTCAAATTTAGCCAATACATTTCTTAAACTTTGTTATTTTTCACCCCACCCAAATAAATTTACTAGAATGCTCTCAGAAACATATGGGTATTTGGTAAAAAAAATTTAAAGTGGTTGTGAATACCAAAAATAGAAATTTAAGTGTTTGATAAACTATGTACAAAATTATTGTGAAAATATAGAGTAAAATTGACATACTTTAACACACATACTTATAACTAGTTTTATTTATATTTTTATAGTCAATATTCATAATATTTACACCAAAATACTAAAAAACATATACCTTCAAAAAAATATATAATTCTCATTGTATTAATTAAAATATTTCTAAAAAATAAATTGATTTTATTTAAGGAGATAAATTATATCTATAAAGAAATTAAATAACATAAAGAACTGCATGTAAATTATTTTCAAACTTGTAACATGATTCTTGCCCTGACCCATTCCCATTGGTGGATCCATATACATAGAGCTTCTACTTGGTTACCTCGTTGCCCTATACCTACTTTGTTACTACAGGCCTATAAGAGAATTCTGCATAAAATCTACTACGGCTTGCCCTTTTATTGCTACCCTCAGTGTATATTCAATATCGAATTGGCTTAGCTCCACTGACCATTTTAGCAGTCGACCAGATATCTCAGGTTTTTGTAACACCTTCCTCAGAGGATGGTTCGTCAACACCTTTATAGTGTGCGCCTAGAAATAGTGGCGGAGCTTCCTCGATGTTACAACCAAGGCGAGGGCTAACTTCTCCATCTCTGGATATCTGATCTTGGCGTCCAGGAGACCCTTACTCACATAGTAAACAGGTAGCTAAGCCTTTTCTTCTTCCCTAACTAATACTGAACTCACATCATGCT
>NW_010386207.1:0-1046 GCF_000414095.1 Morus notabilis
CCAAACGGAAACAGACAACTTTATAACAACTTTCATAGCCTAAATTACAACTATTGTCAGCACTATTAGTCAGTAATCTAAGGAAGGTGGAATCAAGTTATCTTTTAACTATACAGTGAGAGCAATAAATCAGCCGTAAGGATAAACTCTTAAGATTTCTAAAAATTTTAAAAACGAAGGTAAATTCTTTTCAAAACCAAAGTATTGCCTCCAAAAACTCTTCTACTTCAAACTTCAGATGACCGCCAAAAACACAGGTTACTAGAAGATCAAATTGAACATCCAAAAGTTATAATACAACGATGAATTACAATAAAAACACATTATATTAACCTAAGGATACGTAACCCCAATTGAATTCAACAAATCGTAAAAAGCCCAAAAGCTTCCAGAAACCCTAACCCTAGGTTTCCGATTTATGCACTCAACCGCAAAATCACGGACCAAAAAGACATGACACAATCAAACATATACGAAAGAAGCAAAACCCCTATAAAAATTAAAAGGAAAAACAAACCCTATGGGATCGAAAATTTCGAAACCCTAGAAATTCAAAGAACTCGAAATCATCGACAAAATAGGACAAAATCAACGTAGGGAAAAGAAAGAACAACGAAATCCGAGTCGGAATAAGTAATTGAAAGATCTAAGTACCTAACGGGGTCGATTCAGAAACGAAACCCTAGAAACCGACGAAGTCAACGGCCGGGTTTAAAATCGGGGTTAATCAAGGCAAAAGAAGGCAAATCGAAACACAGAGAGGCTGGATTCAGAGATTTGAAGAAAAAATTGGGGGAAATTGAAAAAAATTGAAGGCCGATCGGCGGAGGATCGAAGACGAAGGGTTAGGTAAGGAAGAAAAATCGAAAGGTACGGTTCGTGGTTTTTGCAGAAAGACGGTTCGAAAGGGGAAAAACCGGTTTGGTCTCACGCGCGAGCGTTTTGCTTAGACTGAGCCCTTACATATATAGGCAAAACGGTTCGGTTTGAGTTTTTTTTTTCTTTTTGCCCTTTCTGTAGGGAATGTCGAATTTTTTTTTTTTTTT
>NW_010386208.1:0-1047 GCF_000414095.1 Morus notabilis
TATTTGGTGGTACCCCGCTCTCAAATCCAACTTAGAAAACACCTTCGCTCTGTGGAGCTCATCTAGTAACTCATCGATGACTGAAATCGGAAATTTATCCGGCACGGTCTATTGATTCAAAGTCCGGTAATCGACACAGAAGCGCCAACTCCCATCCTTCTTCTTCACTAAGATTACCGAACTAGAGAATAGGCCGCTACTAGGTCGAATGATCCCGGAAGAAATCATGTCGGCCACCAATCTCTCAATCTCCCCTTTTTGGAAGTGCAGATAGCGGTAAGGCCGAATGTTAGGAGGATCAGCCCCGTCCTTCAATACAATCCGGTGGTCGCGCGCCCGTTTTGGGGGCAGCCCTTTAATTTCCTCAAAAATATCCCTGAACCCCTCTATGACATCCTGCAAATCCCCCGGTACGATTACTGATTGCTTACCATCCTTCCGCCCTACCACCTCACAGAGTTCCAACAATACCCCCACTTGTCTGCCCCCTACCATTCGAGTCAGCGAACGAAAACTCACTGGCGTACAGCATAAAGCGGGATCCCTAATCCAACTCACCCAATTGTCCCTCACCTTGAATTTCATGGTGAACCGAGACCAATCTGCCCACACTTCTCCCAAGGTCCGCAACCATGTAACTCCCAAAACAATTTCCGTGCTTCCTAAATCACATAGGAAGAAATCTTCTACCACCGTGATCCCTTGTATGGACAACTCCATTCCCCTACATACTCCATGTTGCTTGAAACACATACCGTTGCCGACCTACACCCCGCATTTGGTCGAAATCACGTGGTAGTCCTAATTCTTTCACAATCGTCTCAAACACAAAGCAATGAGACGCCCTACTATCAATCAACACCACCACCACTCGGGAGCCAATTGTGCCTTTAACTTTCATAGTTTTTGCGGAATTAAATCTCATCATAGAGTTAAGGGAAAGGTCTACCTTCTCTTCTGATTGTTCAGTTTCGGAGTTCCCTTCCTCCTTTGGTTCACCTTCCCCATCCGACTCGTCCTCGGTGGCCAGCAATAATTGAAGTTGCT
>NW_010386209.1:0-1046 GCF_000414095.1 Morus notabilis
GAAGTGAACGAGGCCTAAGATTACAGATGGAACGGAATGAAACGTGATCTATTCATCAACTGGTATCTAGGAAGTCCAAATTCATTACATATCAAGTCACATTCGGCGGGTTAATAAGAGGGATAATTCTTACTTCATTAATTGCGAATAATGGTAATCGACCTCTTGGTGCTAATAAAATGCACGATGAGTGAGAATCAATCCACTTGTAAGCTTGAATGAAACACTTTAAAGGAATGGTGTGTACAAGATTCCACAAGCAGGCATTTAAAGAGGTACAACACATAGTTCTTTAAAAGATTCTTTACAATCAACATATTAATCGATCGATGAGAAACGCATAGCACTAAAGTCTATACAAAAAAGTCATCAAGAAACAAATCTAGAGGACCAAAAACACAATCAAGCAAAAGACAAAGACAAGTCGGGATAAACCACAATTATTATATACCTAAAGAAAATAAATAAAAAACAAATATAAATTCTACTGATAAAGCTTCTACTAAAGAGACAACCTTAAATGGCCGTAACAATCTTAAAAACCAATAAGGTCGGGCAAAGCATCGTCGACGTGCTATTGAACCGACGCATGTGCACCACGCGTGTAGCCTAAAGTAACCATGCAACACGACACTTTTAACACCATTAAATCACAGCACAACCTACGCTGAGATCTCAAGAAAAGATGGATAGTGGAAAAGGCGATCGCCAAAAGAAGTCAAGTTCTCCCATTCCATCTCAAATACGCCACGCTACCATCAAAATTGTTGAAAAGACGCTTGGAATGCCGCAAAAAGAAGTCGGGTTCTCCCATTCTGTCTCAAATTCGACAACTATATATGTCTCGAAATAAATCGCCCCCCACCAAAATCTCCAGTTCATCATTGTAAAGTCATGAATGGAAACACAAGGCTAAGGTTCTGACGCATGTCTAAAAACTAGTGTCAGGACTCTATCCGAAAACACTCCTTTTATTTTTCTCTCTCATTAGTTATGTATACTTAATATGGACGAGTTTTTAATGGTTCGTTTCCATTGGTGGTTAT
>NW_010386210.1:0-1041 GCF_000414095.1 Morus notabilis
TTTTTTTTTTTTTTTTGATTAAGTGCATACAAGAATCATACTGTGGTCTCCATGTCAACATATTGATAATGATAATCAGCATCAGACATATGAATAGAACCTCAATCCGCCGTCAAAAAATAGACTCCACATCAACAATCCATGATAATCAGAAACATATAGCGTTTCTTAGAGAAGCATTTCTGGATATAGGGGCAGAATGATGCCTCGCACAATGTAAAACCACCTCCTAACCCAGAATAAGGAAAAGAAAATGAAAGAAAAAAAAAGGAAAAAAGAAAGAAAGAACAAAGAACAAGGCTATAGACCCAATTACATCAGTGGCATGTGTGAAAAAAAATTCACATGAGGAAAAAGAAAATCAGTCATTGCATCCAACTACAGGAGGCCCAAAATTTGACTTCCTTTCCTGACTTCTGTGAATTGAGTCCTTGGAACTGTTACAACTTTTTCTCTTCTTAATTCCTGCTCCTCCTGAGGTGAAAATTGGCTTTTGCTTATTCTACCTCTCTCTATCTCAGGTTATCAGCTGAACATTGCATTGATATATACATTGTATTGAAAAGTCATTTGCTATATACAGACATTGTATTGAAAAGTTAATCGAAATCAAGAAACTCCATTCTCTTTCTCATGGACCGCTTTATTTCTGTAGCTTCCTTTTCCGCTTTCTGAGCCTGAAGAAGAAGAAAAAAGAAAAAAAAAACAATTAAATAACAAAAATGGCAAGGAAAGAAAGGAGGATTAAACTCCCTAGTTAAGCGTTAATGGCGATCGCGGAAGTGACTCTTACCCTCTTTATCTCCGATGTATCAACCCGAGTCATACATCGAGGAAGCTCTTGATTATTCAAGTCCTGTAAAAATGGTAGTAAAGTTTAGACAATGGTGTTCTAAACTTCCGAATGCAGAATAAGAGTTCCAGAAATCTCACAAGATAACAAATAGAGTATTTATACCAGTTCTCCAATTACCACAACATGTTCTCCACGAATTACATATAGACCTAGTGGTATGTCACAGTAAAGATCACCAACAATGA
>NW_010386211.1:0-1047 GCF_000414095.1 Morus notabilis
AAATAGCAACCAAAGAGGGGGGAAAGAAACAGAGAAATCACGATTTTTCCACCCCCTAGCCCGGATCATAATGAATGGTGATGGTAAAAGGAATTGTTAATAGTCAGTTGGATTAAGTTTAAATAGACAATCAAGAATGAGAGCCTGTCTATGAGAAACCAAATAAGCATTTAAAGCTTGTAACTGCCTGATTGAAATGTTGCTGAAAACACGGTAATATCCTTCTTTTCATACACTAATAGATAAGAAAAGACATAGAATACCGATATAGATGGCCAAAAAATTAGATGCCTTACAGGCTTAGCAGGAAATGTAATTTAAATAAACCACCGAAATTCATCAGGGCCAGAGGTGCTATAAGACTATTACTAGAGAGAGAACCATATTCAATTCAAAATGACACATTAACTATCAATTCCTTACCTAAAACCTAATGGTACTATACGTTCACATTTGTATTTTATAGAACAAACTTCAACAAGGAAAAGTAAAGGAAGAATGAAGGCCACTCAAATTATCACTGCAGACAGTAAATACCCGAACCTTTTTTGTCTTTAAAACTCGAAGGATTCAATCCTTTCTGAGCATGTTGTGCCTTGTTAACCTGCAGGGCATTTGAACAACAAAAGTCAGTGCCTAAACACAACAGCAACTACAGGGCAATAAAACGGAAAAAGTTCAGTAATGAAATATGAAAGGAACCAAACTTGACTAGATTTTCATGAAACAACTTACAGCATTGAACAGCTTGACCACTGAAACTCCATCAATGCACAAGTAAAACCAAGACTCAGTAAGTAAAAAACGAAACAACGTGTTATAATCATAGAAATCTCAACCAAGAAAACAGAACAAGAATCTACTACCTCCTTTTGTAGCAACACCGATTAGAAACTTCTCATGCGAATCTAAATATGTCGCCGGTTTCACATGGCCCTTCTCTCCTACCTATTATTACATATTAAAATGCACATAAGACATGGCCCGCCAAAATGGGCACAGGTTAGGACCGTGCTTTGACAGAACACAGCAACCCTATTCTTCTCT
>NW_010386212.1:0-1047 GCF_000414095.1 Morus notabilis
GCAGGAATTAATGGAAAAAGGAGAGGCAAAACATGTGAATTGTGAGGCGTGGGATTTGGACTTTTTTGGGTCAACTTCTGAGCTGCAGTATTTGTAGTTAGTTTTCACAATGGACCAGCCAAAAAGTCTAAAAACAAGCTGATCTTTGTGGCATTTCTTGTCTGTTGTTTACAGGCTTGATCTGCTCTATTTCACTGACATAGTTATTGGACCACTTAAACCTCCCATTATCCTCATGCTCAATGGGCCGTTCTCTTCCCTTTCGATGTTCTGTCATGCTCACCACTCGAAGATCTTTCAAGTCAAAATCATGTTTTCAACCTTGGAAAACTAGAAAAGGCGCAAAACCTGAACAAAAAAAGGGTAATAAAATATATCTTTTTAATATAAGCACCTTATTAGTCCGCGTAACCACTAGATTATTAAAAGCCCGCATTAGAGATGCCAAAATGAGTTGAACATGTGAAGAAATAAATATGGTGCGACTCAATATAATTATAAAATAAATCTAGCTCAACATATCTATTTAATGGGCGGTTTAAAAGCGATTTTTCGGTATGAAACACGTTTGTGTTGGTGCATAATGAAAAGTGAGAATTGAATTGATTTCAATTAGGATTGTGTCTCTATATTTGTAGATATAATTTGCTTAATAAGTGACAAATTTTTGTGTGAAACGAGCTAGTTTTCGTTTTTCTTCAACAATTAGTTGGATGAATTGAATAAATGTGTCATGCCATTGTCGAGCGAATGTGAGATGCAATTTTTATGATGCAAACCTTTTCACTATTTTCCTATGATGGTGAAAGTGACATTCAAAACAATTCTTGATACTCTTGGTGAAAACAAACAGTTCTTCCAAATATGTACGAAAGTTCCCTTGCACCCCAATGAGGGGAACAAAAACAATTAACTGTCATTTTATTATATAAACCCATCAATATCAAATGGACTCATTTGTTAAGTTTGTCTCGTTCATTTTACTGATTCGAGTTTAAAATTCAAGTTTTAATACAGTAAAAAGCTCTCAAAATTAATCACATCTAA
>NW_010386213.1:0-1047 GCF_000414095.1 Morus notabilis
CAATCCATACTTGTTGGTGGACCTCGAGTTTAATATTGAGGATCGAAATTGAAATTAATATTACATATCACAGGATGGAGCTCACTAATTAATCAATGATGCCTCACTTTTTAATAGTTGTAAACGAATCAACAGGGAAGAAGAAGGGAATTCTTTAACTGTTTTCAAATAAATAAACATCCTTCTATATTTCCAAAACCTAGATAGAGGATAACATATCAGGAATTCCTCTGATTTGGTATTTAATCTATAAAAAAAATATTTGTTTCCACATTTTAACAGTCTTGTACCACCATATTGTTACTCTGTTATTCTTCTCCCTCACTATTATTTGTGCATCATGAGCGCCGACGATGTGTTTTTTACAGATAAACTTCTGATACTTTTTTGATAAATACTGAAGTAACTGAGAGCGACTTAAAACGACGAATATTGGGAAATCCACCCTTAAGGGAATGTTTATTTTCTGTATTCATCTATGATTCTGAATCACGATTCATAATTCTCTATAATATTTTTCTCTCATAAAAAACACACGTTAAATAAAAATAATTTTAAATTTATAAACTAAACATCCACTCAATTTTCCTTATTAATCTTCTTTTCCATCTCCTTTTGTTCCCTTGTTACAATGTGGTGTATTGCAAATATGCAACAACTTTAAGTTTGTGAATAGTTCTCCTTCTAATGCGAAAAATGTGTCAAAGGAGTCAGAGTTTAAATTCTGTTGGCAGAATTATTATGAAGTTTGGTGCGCTTTTGTAAGTACTGTAGATAACGTGGGATTGGGACAGTGGCTGGTCCCTTTTCTTCAGAGAAATTGCAGCCAGTGGTTTATTAAATCACGCACTTATGGGGAAGGTAAATTTTTGGGCAGTCTTACTGCCAGTTTTGTCCTATTGCCCGATTTGTTCTGCTGCACTTCTTTGCTCACTTCAGATTTAGTCATCACTCAACAAAAAAAATAAAAATAAAAAAACGTATAAGGCATCGTTCTGAATTTAAAATTTAAATTTTATTATAATAAAAAATTTTAAAAAATAATCA
>NW_010386214.1:0-1048 GCF_000414095.1 Morus notabilis
GAGTTCTAAACGCACCCGGTGTTTTTCTTTCTTTTTCTAACTTATGCAATGAAGTACAAAGAAAGAGAGAAAGATAACTAAGAAGGGGGAATACCATATTCGAGCAAATAATGCTTTTATCCCATGTAATATAATAACGTAATTGTGTTAGTTGCAGTTATATCCTTAAACACTGATTTACGCGACAAATTCCTAAAAATCGCTACACTTAAATTCTAAATGGAACTAATAAACCTCTTGCATATATTACCAAGAGAAAGATGTTATATAGCTTCAGTTGGAAAATGTTGACTAGATTGTTTGTTCTTTAAGTACGATGAACAATGAGATCCATGTTGTCATAAGTTTCTATAAGATAAGATTCATCGTAAATAGTACTATTAAAGCACGTACAAAATTATCTCACATTGTGAGATTTTAATGCCTCAAAACATGATATCCATGTTGCATGTTTCATAATAAAGTGAAACATACTTGCGAACTTGAAGATTAGGCCACGTTTGGTAGCTTATATTTTAAAGGATGTCCTATTTACGGTGTTTCTGTTTTTATTCATCTCTATGTAAAATTTTAAAAATTTTGTATTCATTTTTACATTTTCTTTGCGAATTTGAAGGTTTGTTTGCTAATTTCATTTTGTACGGTAGTTATTTCAACAAACCACGCTCAATGTAATATAAAAATGGTCATTTTAATTTATTTTATTTCGTAAGACTCTAAAATTTTTTGTACGAGATCAATGATGATTATAATGTGATTAGGAGAGAGAGGAATAAAATTTACACACAATGTATGTAAAACAGGAATAAAAACGAAAACACCATAGAGAGGAGACAAATAGGTTAAAAAACCACACTTAAACCCTCTCTAATATAATATAAGAGATATTTGATTCATAAATTAGAATCATGTGATTAGAACTATAGATTATAATATAGGAGACATTTTAGAGCCGGTTTGGTTGGAGGATTCATTCTCTGATTTGAATAATAGTTCATGGTTCGTTATAATATTTTCTCTCATAAAAAATACACATAAATTAAAAATA
>NW_010386215.1:0-1048 GCF_000414095.1 Morus notabilis
TTTTTTTTTTTTTCCTGTTTTCATTTTCTAGTACTTATCAACAATGTTATAATTTTTTAATTAATACGATTTCATTTTTCTATTATATTCAAAACAATCTCTTAAAAAGTCAATCAAACGCAATTTTAAATTCGGTTCTAAAATAATTCTCAAAATAATCTCATTTTTATTTTTGTATTGAAAGCAAACTCATTTGAGTATCTCAAATCATTTTGAAAACATTACCAAAAGGGTCCAAAATGTAGAGAAATCAATTATTTTTCTAGAAATAAAAAAAAGGAAGAGATCAATTCCAAATTCAATTTGGACTAGGTCAACCACGTTAACTAATAACGGCATTTATGATAAAAGGGTTAAATTTAAATAGTTTTCACAATGCTAATATTTAATTTTGCCTAGGTAAAGATATAATTTTTGTCCATCAACCAAGTTGTAGAATGACAATCATATAGTGCTGGGTTCAGCAATCCTTTTAAAAAGGGTAAATCCTAGCATAGGCCAATCAAATTATGTGGGGTCCGATGACCGAACTTTATCTTTCTAAACAACTAACTCATATTGACCAAGTTGTACAAATAATCTACGCCAGGCAAAATATTGTGGCAAATGGCATTTACGTCATTCCAGTTCAAGTCTCTTTGGAATTGTTTCTTTAATTTGAAGGAACAAAAGTTTACGACATAAAAAGCATTGATCGTATTTTCTTTACCAAAAATAAAGATTGTGTTTCAAATTAATCCCGTTTTTATTTTTTACATTTTTTGAGAAAAAATAAAAAAAAAATTTAAAACGGTATTTGACACAATAAAAATAAAAAATAGAAATAAAAATGATTTTTTAGTTCAATGTAAAATAAGAAGAAAATAAAAAACGACGTTTAGTCATTTTTTATTTTCTCATCTCTCGAGCAGAGAAAAAGAGATAGAGACGAGTTTTTTTATACTGAAAATAATTTATTAATAAAATTACCAAACGTATTTTTAAAAATAATTTCTGTCTAAAATTGAAAACGTCTTTATTTTTATTTTTATATAAAAAATATGGCCTC
>NW_010386216.1:0-1047 GCF_000414095.1 Morus notabilis
GAGGATTGAAAAGAACCTGAGACTTTTTTTAGACCTTTTTCGTAGGTGGTATATTGGTATGATTAGTTTCTGACTGTTAGATTTAATCAAAATCACATAAGATTGAAAAGATATATAAAACCGACGGTAAAGTTGAAAATAGAAGAGAAACTTTCTTTCTTTGAGGGGTTAAAATTTTTAATGTAAGTGACTAGTATGTTCATTATTCTTTATAATTCGTAGTAAGGGGTCATTTTAATTTTACAAGAAGATTTATGAGTAAAAGATAAGCTTATTAAGGTATTTAATTTGAAGTTTCCTAGGAATTTAAAATAAATCATGAATGTATCAAATTGGGTCAGTGTGAAATTAATTGACTCCTAAGAAAATTTGGTTATGGATAATCTAGGAAGTAAGTACACTAGATGGCAAAATTTTAAACCTTGAGTTGACATTTAGCAAAATTTTTAGAATATTATAAATATAGCAAAAATGACATAGTAATTATCATAATAATATCATATTTTGTAATATATAACGATTTAGTCATTATTTGAATGGCATAAAAATGATATAAAATTTTGCTATTCTTGTAATATTTCAAAATTCTTACTAAATTTAAACTTTGCTATCAAAATTTTACTATATGTGTAAATCACCACCTAACCTCATTACATAAGGACACTTAACCCTAATAACAGATTAGTTTCACTAATACAATGTAATGAAGCAAAAAGAGGTAAAGATTGTGCTTCTAGTTCCCATGACAGGAAAATTTAAAGACACACCAATAATCAAAATCCAACCGGCTCTTTTAACATCACCTCGACTGTTGAAGAAAAACTCCAATTGGTCGAGAACAATAGACGTGCAGAATAGAAGCCAAACAAAACATCGCAAGGAAACAACTCTGGCAAATTATACATAAATAAATAATCATAGAGTGGTGAGACTACCTCTGTTATTAGATGTCACACGAGTTAAAACTCATGTAAATGATAGAACATTGGTATGATGGAGATCGCAACACCATTATCTTACAAAAACAAAAGAAAAAAAAATCGATGC
>NW_010386217.1:0-1048 GCF_000414095.1 Morus notabilis
AATTTAAATTAATAAATTAAACAACCTTAAATTTACTATTTAAAGCTACAAACTACCGTAAAGTACCTTTTAAGAAATTTTAAAAGAGCACTTAACACTCCACCTATGAGTCGCAGCCAATAGGCCCACCACACACATAGGCATCATAGCTGCCAATTTGGTTTAAGTAAAAGTTAGAAAGGGAAGAACTAATTATGCTTTCTTTCCTAGGAAACTGACAGGGAATACATCATAGCTGGCGAAAATAAAACGCGCTTCAGCTTCTTTATAATTTATGGCGCCTTTTTCCACCAGAAAAACCAACTACTTTTTGTGACTCGTAGCTACTTCGGCCGATCTCAAATTCCAGTTGGTCTTCGTTTCTCTGGCAGTGCATCAAAAGAAACCCACTTCTCAGTTGATAATTTCCATACCAGCTGCATACGGTCCATCAACTTTCATTATCTATTATTATTAGGCTCCTTTTACGTAGGAGTGTACATTGATCGGTTTTTTTCGGTTTGGTGACCGAATCAAAATTTTAATTTTACGGATAGTTGGAACCAAAATCGTCCAACGAGAGGTATAAAATCAAACACCAACCGGATTGTCATACTCGATCAGTTTAGTTCGATTTTGACAGTTAACTAAAAGACTTTTAAAAAATATTTTTTAAGGCAACCTATATTTTTGGTTTGGTTAATCAACCAAAATCTAAAACATGAAACCGAAATTGAATTGAGATACTAAGCCTCGGTTCAGTTAACTGAATAAATATACGCGTTCAAACTTCATGCCACAAGCCACATGAACACGGTGGACCAGAAGGTAAGTGATATCGATGCCAATGCGTAAGTCCACAGCATGATAACAGAACATTCGCTCTCTCCTGCTCCAAACAATTGAGTAATACTTCCTATATTAAAAGGGGAAAAGTGTGTTCTTCAATATGTTTGAAAATAGGAAATCGAACCATTCAACGCTGAACATATATATTTAACGCGCGAAATGTGAAACCATTTTCTATGAAGGAGGGTAGTTTTTGTGTACCCATGTTCATGGCAGGTGG
>NW_010386218.1:0-1049 GCF_000414095.1 Morus notabilis
AAATTTTTGTTCTAGCACTCAATCAACAATGCAAACTACGATCAACATCGAGAGCGTTTGATCCCTCAAACAAATTTAATTGTAGAATCTAGCCTCTACAACTATGATCCTACGAGCTCACTCGTGTTGAGACCTTGGTCGTTGTTTAGGTTTTAGGGCATATCAATTGAGATTTGAGGCCTAAAAAAATAATTGAGATTTAAGAGTTTACTATGAGTAAGTTTACAAGGCACAAACAATGCTATTTTTGCTAAGAATATACTCAATTTCTCTTTGGTTGTTGGCCTCTAATCACATCCTAACCCCACGAGCTCCGCCTGTCGTCCTTATGAATTTTGTTAGATCGTCACTCTATGTCGCCATTAGCAAGAGTTCATCGATGTTTCCTAACTTTGCATTGTTGCTTCAGACGCTGCGCATCGAGCTTCTCTTTGCTCCTAATTGCGACTCTCTTCTTATATCACCTTCTTCCAATTGTTTTTTGATTCACGCCTTCTTTAAAATCGCTCAAAAGTGAAGTGAGTTAAAGAAACACCAATTTTACAGAATTTGTGTTTAAATATCCATGTTTGTGAAAAATTGACACATAATTTACACGTAAAAGTGGTAAGAAGGAATAACTGGGTTTTAAAAATTTGTACCAAACCAAATTTAGGGCACGTTGGAAGGTATATTCAAATTATGACTTTTCTGACCTGTTTGTTATCGTTTTCATTTTCATTTTTTACGTTTTTTGAAGCAAAAAATTGAAAACAGTAATAGAAAACACGTTTGGCGAAGTTTATTTTAGAAAACAAAAACAAAACTGTTTTTGTCGTTTTGTGGAATTCTGAAAATGAAAAAAACCCGTTTTCATTTTCTGGTTTTCATTTTCGTTTTCCTTCTTTCTTCAGCTTCCCGTCCTCCCGTTCTCTCTTCTTCTAATTTTTTCTTCCCTTCTTCAGCTGAGCTCTGCTTCCCTTCCCTTCTTCAGCCGAGCTCTTCTTCCCGGCCGAGCCCTGGCGTTCTTCTCGCCCGTTTCGCCTGACTTGCGCCGTTTGCTTCTCACC
>NW_010386219.1:0-1050 GCF_000414095.1 Morus notabilis
AGGTCAGGAAAGTTTCTTAGCTTCATGGTTAGTAATTGAGGAATAGAGGCCAACCCCGAGAAGATAAGAGCTTTACAGGATATAAGGTCTCCCATGAAACCAAAAGAGGTCCAAAGATTGACAGGATGCGTCGCCGCCCTTAATAGATTCATATCTAAGGCGACTGATAAATGTGTCCCCTTCTTCGATGGCTTAAAAAGGGGCAAGCGTTTTGAGTGGACGCCATAATGTGAGGAGGCTTTTCAAAGACTGAAGGAGCACTTAAGCAAACCCTCAATCCTATCAAAACATGTACCAGGCGAGAAGCTGAGTTTATACCTATCCGTGTCAAAGCATGCCGTGAGCTCTGTATTGATCAGAGAAGAAGACATCCAGTTACCGGTCTACTATGAGAGTAAGAGACTCCTAGACGGTGAGTCAAGATACACCCAGATGGAGCAATTGGCTTTCGCTTTGATGGTCACCTCGAGGAAGCTTCGGCACTATTTCCAGGCCCACACCAAATGAATCCTAACGAACCACCCACTAAGACAGGCATTACAGAAGCCTGAAACATCGGGTCAACTCTTGAAATGGTTAGTGGAACTGAGCCAATTCGACATTGAATATGTACCAAGGGCGGCGATCAAGGGATAAGCACTGGCGGACTTCCTAGCTGAGCTTTCCCACAGACCAGTGTTAGCCACCAATGGAGAGATTAAAGAAATAAGATGGAAGCTCTACATAGATGGAGCGTCGAATGAAACAGGGTCAGGAGTCGACGTCATGCTAATAAGCCCAGCAGGTCACAAAATCACCTCGGCAGTACGATTCAAATTCAAGGCGTCGAACAATGAAGCGGAATATGAGGCGCTAATTGCAGAATTACGGTTAGCAAGTCATTTAAAAATTAAGAAACTTGAAATTTTTAGTGACTTTCAATTACTGGTCGGGCAGGTAAAAGAGGAGTATCAGGCACGAGGAGAAAAGATGGGGGCCTATCTAAGGAAGGTAAAGGAAGAGCTTACAAAGTTCAAAAGTTATGAAATATAACAGGTACCAAGAACCGAG
>NW_010386220.1:0-1050 GCF_000414095.1 Morus notabilis
TGCGTTTGAACATAATACATAAGTGTAAGAACATGCCATGACCACCAGACCATTAGGATGAGAACAGACCACAAACAGACCACTATTAGAATGAGAACATACCACAAACATACCATTAAAAGAACAAGAATAGACTATTAGAATGAGAACAGACCACAAACAGACCAAAACATGCCACAAAGAGACCATTAGAATGAGAAAAGACCACAGACATACCATTATAATGAGAACAGACCACGAACAGACCAATAGAATAATACGAACAGACAACTAAAATGTTAACAAACTACAAACTGACTATGAACCGATCAAGAATAGACCGAGAATAGAACAAGAACAAACCAAGAATAGACTAAGAACAGACTACGAACTGACCATGAACAGATCAAGAACAGACCAATAATAGACCAATAACAGACTACGAACCGACCATGAACCGAAAAAATCAAAAAATATATTAAAAGAATTTTTTTTAAAGTTTGTTTTGGGTCTGTTCTTACTTTGTTATTGGTCTATTTTTTGTATGTTCTAGGTTTGTTCTTGATCTATTCTTGATCAAGTGTGGTCGGTTTATAAAATTTAGATAATTGATTTATGACATTGATGTATTTCACTGATCTTGAATTGCATACTTATCAATTTTTACAATGTTAGTTAATTATATATACCATAACAAAACTTTATTTTATACACGATGTCTTACATAATATGTACAATTATGATAAAGTCATGTCTTCATTCTGAAAAAATTAAAAAATATATTAAAAGGATTTTTTTAAAGTTTGTTTCGAGTTTATTATTGGTCAAGTGTGGTCGGTTTATAAATTTTAAATCATTGATTTATGTCATTGATGTATATCACAGATCTTGAATTGAATACTTATTAATTTTTACAATGTTAGTTAATTATATCTATCACAACATAACTTATTTTATACACGATATCTTACATAATATGTACAAGTATCACGTTTAATTAAACACGTTTTATAAATTTATTATATTGTTTTATCAATATATTGATAAAGTCATGCCTTCTACCGGAAAAAT
>NW_010386221.1:0-1049 GCF_000414095.1 Morus notabilis
TTAAAATTGACTGTTAATCTACAAAAGGTAATAATTTAATATAAATTTAAAATTTAAAGCATAAATGTGATACACTCCAAAGTATAATGCATGATTTTTTGGATTAAAAAAAAAACCCTAATAAAAACAATTCACTTGTGGTCAAGTTGTTCAATGCAAAAAGAATAGGGTTTATTTGACCGTCCTCACTCTAAAATTGTTTTTAAAAGTGTTTGAATGATTTATTAAAGTGCTTTACCATATTATAACATATTTATTATTTATTAGAAAATTTTAAAATATAATTCTAAACACTTAATGGACGTTTAATTCATGAATTTAGAATCATGATTCATAATTATTCTCGTTTTATGTGTATTTTTTGTGAAAAAAAAAATTGTAGAAAATCATGAATCATGATTCAAAATCATGAACGAATACAAAAAACAAACATCCCTTTAAAAAAGAAACTATTATCCATGTCAATAATCATGAAAGCTAAAATCTAGAACCAATTGGCTTGACATTTTCTTTTTTAATTTCCTTCTTCAGTTGACTTGACATTAACTTGCCTATTCTAGCATCTTTAACATGTCCACATTTAAACATTAAGGACATATTCTTTTAGAGTGTGATTTGAGCGTAGTTCTTAAGTTGAATTTGAGTTATAACTTGAATTGAAGTTGTAACTTGAATTTGTATTTGGTTGTGTACATTTGAGTTATAGTTTGATATAAGAATCTTTGAGTTTGTATTTGAGTGAGTCAAAACTTGAATTTGAATTTAGATAATATTTTAATAAAAACTCAATGATGATGAAAAATTTTAGGGTAGAGTTTTATTCATTTTTTCATTGTCAACCCAGAGAAAAAAATTATCTTAATCAGAATTAAAACGAAAAAGTTATATCATTTTTAATAATAGAAAAAATACTGTTTATTAATTTAAGTTTGAATTTTTGAACTTGAATTGAAGGGGAAACTTGAACTCAAGTTTTAGTTCTAAACTCGAGTTTAAACTGAGTTCAAATTTAAAAGAACATGAACTTAAATAAAACTAAAAATCGAGTC
>NW_010386222.1:0-1051 GCF_000414095.1 Morus notabilis
AAAAAAAAAAAGAGTTTTTAAAAAGTACATGGTAAAAAAAATTACTGCAAAAAAGTATTTGCTGGAAATAAAAAAAGTGGGAAGAACAAAAATTAGTAAAAACAAAAAACAAAAAGGAAAAAGCAAAAAAGTTAAAAACAAAGAAGAAAAAGACGAAGAAGTTGACACTTGCCAAAACAAGGAGCATGGCGCAAAAAGCTCTTTGGCTCTTGGCTCTTTTATGTATGTACATGTTTGCGAAGAGTTAAGGTTATGGTTTGTTCATCATATACTCTCTCTCTCCATGATAGAATAAAAAATACACATGTATGGTAATTGCGATCGCCACCAACAATATCATGATAACTCAACGATGGCAATCTACTAACTGTTGTAGCGCTGGTGGACCAATTGTAGTGCTCTGTATATACCATTGTTGACTTGTGGTAATATTGTTGGTGACAATTGTAATTGCTACACAGGTATACTTTATATGGAAATTTAATTTATTTTTTTTATAGTGGATTGAGGAAAAAGAAAATGTCTTGATTTGAGTTAAATCTGAATTAGAATTTAAGTTGTAATTTGAGTTTGTGTTTAGATGTGCATACTAAATCAGTACTCTCAAGATGGAGTTCCAGTGGCCAAGAAATAGATCTCCATAACATAGAACGGGACATCAATGACAATAACAATCATGTGGGTCAACCATTGTGTCGCATTAGAAATCCCCGAAAAAAGATGGTCTTGTTAAGAGATTAGAAGGCGACCGAAATGTGGATAGTTTACCAAAATCGCCATTCGCTTTAATATGTTCTATTGTATTGTATTTTTGTATGAAAACACATTATTATTACCTATTTGTATTATATTTTTTTATTATTACTATATTTCCTTTTTTTATTTAACTATAAATTATTTTCCCTTAAATCAAATTTATTTTTAAAATTAAAGAAAATGTTAAACAAAAAAAATTATATACCATTCATTTCTTATTATTTACAATTCAAGTTATGTTTTATCTGGATGCAAACTCAAATTAGATTTCTAATTCAGACTTAAACTCAAACAT
>NW_010386223.1:0-1051 GCF_000414095.1 Morus notabilis
TCATGCATGATCCACAGGTCACATAATTGATATATGTAAATTAATATCAATGACCAACGAGGTAAGACTTTAATAGAATAATGTCTTAAATTTACACTACTTTTTAAAAAGTTAATTAACTCTATTTATAGTAGTTAAGTAACTCTATTTTAATAATGTCTTAATTTTACACTACTTTTTATGCCGACGTAATTCTTTTGGCCAAAGAATTCTTTTAAAATAAATTATATGTAATATTGATAACTTCTCACCGCCCTTTACATATATAAATATGAAGTCATGCAATTACAAAACCAAAAAACACAAACTAAGAAACCACATTCAAAATTAAGAGAGTCGCTAATAGTATTGTATACATACAATACATCTCTCAAAAAATGAAGGAAGAAACGGTGATAATAGTCGGAGCCGGGCCCTCAGGCCTAGCAATGGCTGCTTGTCTAAGCCGTTTATCGATTCCACACATAGTTTTAGAGAGAGAAGACTGTTTTGCTTCTCTGTGGAAAAAGTATTCCTACGACCGTGTCCACTTTCACCTCAGAAAGCAGTTCTGTGAGCTTCCTCACATGCCTTTTCCTTCCGATTTCCCCCCATACTTGCCCAAAAAGTTATTCACCCAATACTTGGACGACTACGTCTCTTGCTTCAACATAGCTCCGATGTACCGGAGAGACGTTGAGTCCGCGAGATACGACGACGGTTTGGAGAAATGGGTTGTGAAAGCAAGGGTGGTTTATGGTACTACTGATAGTAATATTGATGGTGATCATCATGAGATTGAGGAGTATTCTGGAAGGTTCTTGGTGGTGGCCAGTGGGGAAACCGCCAACCCTTTTGTGCCGGAGATCAAAGGCTTGAGTGGTTTTTGTGGTGATTTTCTTCATTCCACCAAGTTTAAATGTGGGGTGGAGTTTAAGGGGAAGAGAGTTTTGGTTGTTGGGTGTGGGAATTCCGGCATGGAAATTTCTTTGGATTTGGCTAACCACGGCGCTAAAACTTCCATCATTGTTCGAAGCCCGGTATGTGTGAAAATTTCACTACACGGCATGTT
>NW_010386224.1:0-1052 GCF_000414095.1 Morus notabilis
ATATAATAAGGTCAATAAACAGAAGCAAAAAATAGTATCATATATATTATGTTCTGTGATGGGACCTCTCGCACATGGTGGAAGGAATGGCAACAAAACTGAACTTCTGGAAGTCTTTTCAGTGTCTCAAAAATATCATGTGTTGGTTTCTATTACCCGACAAGGGCTTCATCAACATAGCCATAGCTTTCCCTGAATCACCAATTTGGCAAGACCTAGCTCTAATGGCAGCTTATCAATGTCATATGATATCGATAGGCGTTGAACCAAATGCAAAAGACCAGGTTCTGCTTTCTAAGATCCAAAATAGGCCGCTTTACTATGCCATTTCTAATGGAATTTTAACTAAAAATGCAGGCTTATACTGTGTGAAAGCAAACCAAAAACTTAGCTTCAAGTACAAGAGACAACTAATGGGACAGCCACCAAAAGAACAAAGCTAAGATCTATAAACTGGCATAGAGTACAAAAATGTGGATACTTTTCTTTATTCCTTTTTGTAACTCGTTTTTTGAGCCTGTGTTCCAGGAATATAATGGCAATCAAAAGCATTCATACCTTAACTTTCAACATTCTTCTTCGTGCATTTACAAATACAAAGAAGATAAGGAGTGAGACAAGGGTCATGCCTATTGAAAGGAAATTCCAAAATGTCCTGCGGTATGAATTGTTGAACATACTCTCCAACTTCTCCTGCAAGTTAAATATACGCAAAAGAATTTAAGCCACAATATAAGTGTGCTGCTCGTTTGGAGCAATCAAGATGGCGTCGAAAAGAGGACGAGTATATTTTTAAGCATTTACCCTCATGAGGTATAAATTTAGATTTAACAGTTACAGTGCCATCTTAGACATTATAACTACAGAGAATGATAACTGGAATATACAAATTCAATGGTAGAAAACAAGCTAAAATGACGAAGTGGAGTTGTCCTCAAATATGCCATGTTACCACAAATACAGCTCAGCTTCTACAGTGTGATAACTTTTTTCTTATTTTATTTTTTATTTTTATTATCATTTAAGCTCCTAAAATGCAAAAAAAAAAAAAA
>NW_010386225.1:0-1052 GCF_000414095.1 Morus notabilis
ATTACAAGGAATTTGTTATATGCAGGAATCTGTATTTATTGTTGATCATTAAAGTGAAAGTGAAGGTAATTGTCAATTTGTCAATATGAAAGGTAATTGTCAATTTGTCAATTTATGTTGTATAGCCCAGAAGTTCACCACATGTGAAAATTAGTTTTATTTACACACTCATTTTTATTCTCCACACCCTTTTTAAATTTTAATTCGTTATGACAAAAAAACCATCACATAAAATGATAAAAAAGACAATTATCATTAAAAACGTTGCCAGAAAAATCATCAGAGCTGAGGGAGGGTTCAATAAACTCTCTTCTTTCTCTCCCTCTACCACACATACACTAAGCACACCTCTATTTGATCAAACATTTGGTCTCACACTTTAATTGGCCTATTTTATTTACTTTAATTGTGTTAAGAGGCTATTTGATATAATTAGCTAATAAAATCATTCATGAGAGAGGAAGTCTATAAACCTCAAATAAGTTAATAAATCGAGTGTCCATTACATTATAAATTGATATTTAATATACATAAATAATTATTAAGTTCCTAATGATAATGTTATCCATGTTTTAACTCATATTAAAGTTATTATAATAATGAAAGTCTACATAAAAATATTTCAACAATATTAGTATCGTCTTGAGTGTGAGAAATTTTGGGTATATTTAAGATTTGGTTATGAGCGGTTTTGGATGGTGGGAATTTTGTCAGCCCACCTTATTGGGTTTATAATGACGACTTAGATTAGATTTTTAAAATTAAATTATGTACTTATATATTTTATATTTAGTATTTGTTTTTAAATATATATTTATATTTATCTATCCGATTGTTTGGAATATCTAATTTTCAGTTTAGTTTAAGGTTGTGATTATAATTCCAATGGAGATGGTAGGTGATTAATGAATATTCGCGTTTAGATCTCGTTTTAAAATGATTTTATTTTTTGTATGAAAATAGAAATAAAAACGTTTTTAATTTCAGACAGAAATCATTTTTGAAAATGCGTTTAGTAATTTTATCAAGAGATTATTTTCAATATAAAAAAA
>NW_010386226.1:0-1052 GCF_000414095.1 Morus notabilis
CTCTATGAGGCACGTCTGGCACAGGTAGAGCCTCTGAGAATCAACCTTGACAAAGAGGAAGATGTTCTAAAGCTTAGACTTGGGGGTTTTGGGCTTCTAAAATGACGGGTGGAAGGCTTTTGGGAATTCTCTATCACCCATTTGTATTTAATCCGATTAATTCTGAAAACTCCCCAAGCGGGATTCAAATTGGATCAAATTAAACGACAAATGGGCCTACTTGATCACACATGGCCTACCAAATCACAACCCATAGAAGTCCTTGAGCGTGGCTTGAGTCTATAAAGTAAGCCTAATAACGTCACGTGACGCCATGGTTGGGCTTGGACCCTCGAATAAGGCCTGGTATAAAATCCGGTATCAATAATCATTACATTTTTTAACAATAACTTAACTTAATTATTTCTCTGAAATATTTTTGGAGATTTGGTAGATTTAGAATCTCATTCAAACACAGATATATTGTGTCACAAATAAATAAATATTATATCCATGCACCAAATGTTTTCCCTCAATCTCCATTTATATGGCCCGGGCCCATTGATAGATCTCACTTTTCTTGGTTACTAAATATAGGTACGTATTCTGCTTAACTATGTTAAGTTCTTGTCACTACAAGAAAAAGGGCTTTTAGCGATGACAAAAAATCGTTGCCAAAAATAGAAAGTCGTCACAAATGAATTTTTAGCGACCACTTAACCTGTCACCGCAATTGATTCGTCGCAGAATTTTTTTTTGCCATGACAAGCAGTCGTCGCAATTATATTTGCGACGACAATCATCGTAAATGAGTCGCTGCAATTATTTTGTCGGTTACATCATTAATATGACATGGCATTGAGTTTTTACGATGACATTTTGTGAATTAAGTTGTCGCAAAAGATGTAGATTAAGCTGACGTGGCTAGTATTTTTTACGACTACATTCGTCGTCGCAAATAATATTTTAATTTTTATTTATTTTTTTATTATTTTACTAATTAATGTTGTATATTACTATATACTTAAACCCAATATTAAATATAATTCATGATATTATAATAATAAAAAAGA
>NW_010386227.1:0-1054 GCF_000414095.1 Morus notabilis
GAGATGTGATTTTATGTGAGAATTTTTTACTGTAATAAAAAAGTTAAATATGATTGCTTCTGAAATTTTTTTACTGTAATAAAACTCAAATCGTGAAATGAACGGGACCAAAGAGTATTTGCATTGTTGCACCTTCAATTATTCATTTTTTGCATAATGAATTATGAACATTTCATTTCATTTAAATACACTTTGTATTTTAAAAATAATAGCAATTGAAGTTTAGTAGCTAATGATTTTATCAAATTGGCGATCCGAGACACTATTTGCATATGATGATTTGAATTTCATGTGTGAATCTTGTGTTTTAGACTATCAATTTGATAACTTTCATTAGCTATTGTACCGCAATTATTATTGATTTTAAAATTTATGGTGTAATTTATTAAAATTGAAAGTTTAAGATCTATTGTGTAAAAATTAAATAGTTTAAGGCGTAATATTGTAATTTACTCTTAAAAAAAATTGTTTATTTTGATATGTAGAAAAATATATTTTTTTAAATGTCTCGTTCCTTCTTAAGAATAAAATATGTTTGTGTGAGAAAAATATTGTGATAAAAAAGTGAATTTTAATTTTTTATAAAAGAAAATACTATAATAATAGACTTTGAAATGTGATTTGAGTTGTAAACGAACAAAACCTAAACCTTTAAAAAAAGTTAAAAAAATGAATTATTACCCCCTTTTTTTCAGATCTATATGTGTTTATGCAATTATCTATTTTTTTTAGTTTTTAAATCATCATTTATAATCACAAGTATCAACAGAACTCATAAATGATAAAATGTTTCGGAAACAGTATATTCTCCTACATTTCTGTAGAAATTCTCCTAAAATAATCATACCAGCATATTCTATTAGAGGACAAAATATTCATTTCTTTTGTTACAAAAGATCAAGATTCCTCTTCATGTATCCCAAAGGTTCTCAGTACTTTCAATATATCAGTCAAGTTATCCTCAAACGTAAATATTAGAATTTTTATAACTCGAATTTTTCATCTTTGAAAATAGTCTAAACATTTAGAAAATGTGCTCATATGTATTATACAT
>NW_010386228.1:0-1054 GCF_000414095.1 Morus notabilis
TTTTTTTTTTTTTTCCTTTTTGCTCAAAGAATACATTATTTTACTGGGCTTGATGATGAGGCTTCACTTTGCAAACATGTCTTGCCACTGGTTCATTTTGGTAACATATACGTCTCCTTCAGTTCGTCGATTTGAGTTTTCAATTCAAATTGATATGTGATTTTATATGAGAGTTTTTAACTGTAATAAAAAAAGTTAGATGTGACTTTTGTAAGAGTTTTTAACTGTAGTAAAACTGAAATTGAAAACCCGAATCGGTGAAATTAACGAGGTTATAATAAGGTTATAATAAACACCTTAGATCATTCCCAATGTAATGTCAAATTAGGATTCTTGGTGCTAAATTAACATATGTTATATTTGGAGGTAAATTTAGCATAAGTATAGCTTATATTAAATTATGACAATTTATTTCTATTGGTTGATGTATTGAATTTTTAATTTAACAATTACAATATTATAATTTTCAAATTATTATAAAATTAAAAGTTTATTTTTACAAATAACAAAAAATAGATATAACATTTAAAATTGTATTATACACGGGAACTGAAATCAAAATAACAAATCAAATATGTAATTTTCATATATTTTTTTGTGTCAAAAATTGCATTGGTATTAGTATCTGCATTGGAGGTAGTTTTATCATATACACATGTTGATTGTTATCAGGTGATGTCACCCCTTTAAGAAAAATACTTAAGGCACCACTGATGTTAAACACTACAACTGATAGTAAATTAGTCCCATTTATAGATTCATACTATACCGAACCACATTCTATTAGCATTGTTCTCCTCTTAAAATTCTTTTAAGAGTGTGTTTTGCTAGAGGAAGAGAGAGGCGGCGGGAGAATGGTGAAAGGTAAGGGGGTAGAGACTCTTCTTTTGGGCCACAAATTTGTACCTTCCATTAGTGGAAGGATTTATTAAATCCATCAATATAAGCTAAAAAGACTATTTTTCCTTAAATAGAAATAATTAATAAATAGTAAAATAAATAATATAATAATTAGACAAATAACTATCATTATCTATTCAATTCTCCCACCTTT
>NW_010386229.1:0-1054 GCF_000414095.1 Morus notabilis
TTTTATGAACATAGAGATACCAAGTTTTATGGTTAAACTGATAATTTCCATTCTCACAAACTGGATGAAATGCGGTAACGGACTAACGGGAAGGAGGAGAGGGTGGGGGGTAAAAAAGGTAAAGTCAAAAAGCAGCTTTTATCATTTCTCTCATTTATACAAAACACAGCCCGTGATAGTCTTCTGCCCAATGGGGTTCATCCACGTGTCGCATCTCAGATCTGGTCAGTGGGTCTGCTGCAAATTATCAGAGCTCGCGTGCGCCCACTTGGGCAAAGGCGCTAAGCATTTGCAGTCTTTGCAGTCACCTCAAAACACAGCACGAAGACCACCACAAACAAGAGAAAGAAGAAGAAGAAGAAGAAGGACCAGCAATATTATTGTGACCGCTGGTTCAGTCTTCTTACCGTGGTCATTAATTAATGCTCATCATATTCCTCAGCTGGAAAGTTTTGCTTTTTTCTCACTTGTTTCGTTTTCATTGTCTCTCTCTCTTATTAAATTGTGTTTCAAAGATTTTGAGAAGTGAATAGCAGATGAAGAGCTGCAGCTTTGGAAGTGATCATCATGTCATGCAGTGCTAGTACTACTGAAAGCTCAAGTTTGTTTCTCTGAGCATTTTGACCGGAATTTTATTTTTTCGTCTCTTGTATTTGATTTTGACATGAAATATCATCATCATCATACGATGTCCGTAGAAATATATTAGTTTATACACATCTTATTTTCAGGAATTAATTAATAATGAAAATCAAAAAGATAAGTCGTTTTACTGTGAGGGTTCTTCAATAGGGTAAGTTTATGACAGTTAATTTTAAAAGTTGAAATCTAATCAAAATAAAAGAGCATCTTAATTTAACGACTTTAAATAAAAATCTATCAATTGATGGTCTATTTTTTCATCCACTATAGAAGTGAAATATACTAGCTTCGAGAATGTCACACAGCCGAAAAAGAAAATGTATCATTTTTCTAAGAAGGTGATACCAATTATATGCATTCCATTTTTTTTTTTTTCGGTAAATCGTCTATATACATATTTTACTCGGATAAG
>NW_010386230.1:0-1056 GCF_000414095.1 Morus notabilis
TAATAATAATTTAATAAATAAAAATTAATATATTAATAATATAATAATAATAGATATTAACATTAATGAGTACAATAGTAATTAAATTATATAGTAATTAATAGTCGATTATAAGTAAGTATTATATCGGTAATGTACTCATATTTATTAGTTTATAAATAATTAATTAGTATATTAATAATAAATAATTTATTAATATTCTATTTACTAATTACATAATTAACTTTTAGTCACATAAGTAAATAATTAGTTAATTAATTACTAACTTTTATTTAATACTCTATTATTTGATATATTAAATGATCAATTTTTGGTAATTATTATTTAAATAATTATTGATTACTTATTATCAATTATTAATTACTATTTATTAGTATATTAATAAATTAATAATAATTAAATATTCATTATTAATTGAGTAAAGATTGTTTGCTTTTTTATTTATCAACGCACCCATCAGTAACGTTGTTGCCCAAAAACATGTTGGAATATGCTGTAGTTGATAGTATAGATGGTCGATTGTGAATAGACTTTCTCAAATAAATACTCTTATACCACTTGTGTTTATGACAGTAATGGTTAATCATTTCGTACGGAAGATCTCTTAAGTCTGAGGATATGTACTCAAGGGAGGTAATAGGATCACTGGTAGAACTCAATTCAACAAGCGGCGTCAGAGTTTCCAAGACAGAATAAAACAAAAGGAATAATTACGTACTGGTATTCTGATGGTCTTAGCTACCGGGTAACCGCGCTAGCAGCTTTCGTTGGACATTCGAACGTGTGTTAATCCTGCGTGGTTTCGCTCTCAACATACTAAAAAGTTGTTGGTCTATGATTTAATGCCCAATGCCTCATTAGCTTCTCACCTTTTTACACCCAAATAACTAATGTTATGAAAGGAATTATTTAGTATACCGGGTGTATCACGTCATATTTTTTATGTGATATACCTGTGTAATGAGATTGTACTATTAATACACTTGTCAAATGAGATTGTATTATTTCGATATTTTGTCTATGTCAGCTTTTTACTTTTATAAAGTGAAAAGCTGA
>NW_010386231.1:0-1056 GCF_000414095.1 Morus notabilis
CTCACATAAAATCACATATCAACTCAAATTGAAAATTCAAATCAACAAATTGAACAAGATCAGTTGATTTCCTATCCTTGCAAAAAGCTCTAATCAATTCTAATATACTGTGTATATCTAAGGCCCCGTTCATTTTACTAATTCAAGTTTTACTATAGTAAAAAGCTATCAGAAACAGTTACATTTAACTTTTTTGTTACAATAAAAAGTCTTCATATAAAGTCACATATAAACTCAAATTAAAAACTCGAATTAATAAACTAAACGGGTCTTAAATTCATATCAATAGTCCAACCTTCTAAATCCAATAGAGCAATAAGATTAACAAAAATGCAAAAGTGATTGAAAAAGACCCCGGAATTCAAGACCAAAGAAGCAAACTTTACAAGAATTACATAAAGCAAACTATTTGGGACTATAAAACTAAATATGCATTACGTTCACTCCACCCACTTATGGTTCAAAAAAACTATTGAATCTACGACATTTACATCAAACAAGTTTGTGCAATTGTCATAGTGGTATTAGCTTTGGATAGTGCTGCAAAACATCTTATGGATCGTTTTCTTGGTTTGAGATGGAAAAAGATAAGGGAAACCAAACATGTTAAAACCTATGAAATATAGAAGAAACACATGAGAAATGATCAAGCAAAGATAAACAAATAATTAAGAGTAAGATCTTGAACTCCTCGACAGTTACTTTTCTCTCCTTGTATTGATCGAAATTAAAAATACTATTTAGAGTCTAATTCTTTTTTTGAATACATGCATTGTAGATTAGTGACTCAAATAATCAGAGTGATAAAATTTCTTTAAATGGTGTGAAAATTGAAACTTCTAAGAAGTTTAGGTACCTTGGATTTATAGTGCAATATAAATGAGATCTAGAAAAGGATGTTCAACATAAAATTAAGGCAGAGTGAGTTAAGTGAAAGAATGTTATGAGAATTTTATGTGATGACAAAATGCCTATTAAATTGAAAAAAAAATTCTATAGGATTGCAATCCGTTGTTGGCTCATTAAGAGACAATATATATGTAAGATAAGTGTAAT
>NW_010386232.1:0-1057 GCF_000414095.1 Morus notabilis
GGACAGTTTTAAGTTGTACAAAAACAATTTCAAAGGTATACATAAGCAATTTGCCAATTTTTATCATATTCCTTAAAGACTGAACTAGCGCACTCAACATGCATGACCATTAAAATCTCTGTTTCTGTATTTCCAGAATACGAGTGTGACTTGTTATTGTAATTGATCCGACAGATAGTAAAGAAAGTAGGTTGTCATCTCGCTAGAGATGGTTTTACCTCGTCAAATGTCTACCAAGAATGTTAAGATAAATAAAACAAATACATAAAACAACGAATCCAAATTATAAACAAACAAATACAAGTGTTTATTCATTTTATTCATACATACATACATAAAACAAAGCAAGACACTCCATCAAATATTGCAGATAGCAGATATTTTGTAAGCATATTTCAAAAGGACTACAATGAAAGACCAAAATTATCAATGGTACAAACCGTGGGGTCTGAGTCCACATTGTCCACAATTTCCCTTGTCTTTCCATCTTGGCCAGCTTCCAACTCAGATTCCAAATCTCTAGTAGCGTTTGTAGCATTTTGCACAGCAGAAACACTGTCAGGCACAGGAGTTTCTATCATCTTTGATTGTAAGGTTGACTTGTGACTTGGTTTCAGAACATTAACCTAAACAAAACAGGGGGAAAAACAGAAAGGGCGGGGAAAAGAAAATAAGATTAAGAAACAACATACTAAAAGCTACAAATCTATATAAATTCTATTCTCACCTCATTGCTGTAACGTCCATTATATCCTCCAAAAGATACAAGTATATCTTCACCATTGTAAGAGCCTACGACCACACTCAAGCCCTGAAAAGGACACAATCACATAACTAATTTGAATCTCTCACTACGTTTTGTCCGTTTGAATTGCAACGAAATGCATACTTAGTGAACATTAATTGCAGAAATTCTGGTAGACTGCAGAAGTTCTTCAAAGTAAAATACCTCACTAGCAATAGGTACACGCCCTTGAACAGTAGTTACTACTGACCACACGAGCGTAGACATGTTAAGAACAACAGTTTCTGAGACTCCTGCAATGAATCAACAGGA
>NW_010386233.1:0-1057 GCF_000414095.1 Morus notabilis
GCAAAACTCGAATTCTAAACTCGAATTAGTGAAGTGAACGGGGCCTTAAATTGTAACAAAAAAGTTAGATATTACGTTTTCTGATAACTTTTTACAATAACAAAACTCAAATTCTAAACTTAAAAAAAATTATATATACATAATATTGTGTTGACCTATGTCAATAAACATTCTCAAATTGAGAGTAAACATGATGTGAACATGACAACTCAAGTAACAACTCAATTTATATTCTTACAGTGTTTCCTCCCACAAAAATCAAATTCAACTTTCTTAGTACAGTGTTTTTCTTTCACATACACAACTCAAGTTCTTAATTGAGTTGTGAAACAAACATACTCAATATTCACTATTTTCAAAAAAATATATATTGTATTTATTATTAGTGAAACGAGCATTATTGATACAACTAAAGTAATCGCGTTAGCGATCATATCCCAAGATTTTAGAAGTAAAAAATAGCATGTATATATATAATATTTTTTTTCTCATTGCTCAATCACTAATACTCCGTTTGTTTTGAGAGTTATGTTCTGGTTCTGTATCATGGTTCTTAGTTCGTTACAGTATTTTTCACTCACAAAAAATTTAAATTTAAAAAATCAAAATCATGAGCTATGGTTCTGAATCCATGATCCAAACGTCACTTAAAAAAAATCAATAACACTGTCATCATCACTAATATTCTATTTCTATTACCACTACTATTACTACTATATATTATCAATACCACCACTATTAGCCTATTACTGTTGTTGCCGCTGTGCATTTAAATAAAGGCGCTTAGAGGCACCATATGTTATCCTTCTTCTATAGTATCATTTTGTGTCGACCAAGAAAATTAATAATCAACTTAAGACTCTTCTTGGTAATTCTTTTCACTATAATGATCAGGTTTACCCAACTTTTCTCGCCGATCATAACGTTGGCAAACATATTAGTCACAAGCCAGTCCGATTATTCTCACTACAAAATGTTTTTGTTGAGATTTGTTTGACTTCTGAATTTTCATTTTCTGTAGTTCTCTTCCTCCAAAAAGAAAAATAATAAAAAAAAA
>NW_010386234.1:0-1057 GCF_000414095.1 Morus notabilis
CCTAAGAGTTTAGAATCTAACTTACAAATAACGAAAACTTCAGGTGAATTAAGTACAAATAGTTATTTAGTAGAAAATATCACCATAATTTAACCCCAAAAATAAAAATCCCTAGCAGAGTAGTCCAAACCTTGAACACCATCGTTCTCCGTAAGTGACAAATCAGCGGTTTTGCTAGCAAATAGGAAACAAGAACCATTTCCAACATCCACATTCCAAGCGATGATCGATTCACTCACCCAATACGCCCTCGAATACAACAAACTACAATCCTGTAAATCGCAATCGATCACCATGAATCACAAACAAAGTTGGTCAATTCTCACATATCGATCAAAAGATATCCCAAAAAAAAAGTGAATCAATTTCTACAAATCTCGAAGCTGAGAACCGACATTGGAACAATTTTGAGCACAGATAATGAAGAGAGAGAGAAACCTGAGAGGTCGAAGGAGACGCCGTTGAAGCGGACATGGAAGAGGCGGAGAAGCAGCGAAGAAGAGGCTTGGCGTGGAATGGGAGAGAGAGGAAGGGATTTTGGGCTGTGGAGGTGAATAAACGACGTCGTTGCGGGGATGGAAGAGAAAGGCGGTTGGTCGTTGGGCCCGGTGGCGGGAAATAGCGGTTGGTCGTTGGAGCCGTTGGGAAGTGTGAGTGAAGAAGGTGAGACGAGCGTAGAAGGGGCATTTTTTTTTTCCCTCTTTTGGACCTTTTGCGATTTGCCGGTTTCTCACTAACTACGATGCTTTTTGGACATCTTTTTCCCTGCTTTCGAGGACTGCGTTTAGTATTACTTTTTACTCTTAAAATTAACTTTAGCTTTTAATAAAAGTTAATTTTAATATTTAATAAATTCTTACAAAAGTATTTTTTTTTTTAAATTTTAAAAAATTTACAGTTAAAATTAGAATCAGTTTAAACATAATTTTAATTTAATTTTTAAATTATGTAAAAATTAATATAATATAATTAATAAAATTTTCATAATATTCATAATAAAATTTATAATTTATAATCTTCACAATTTAAAATTTAGACTCATAATATAATATAATAT
>NW_010386235.1:0-1057 GCF_000414095.1 Morus notabilis
AACTTACATCAGCATCTTTTCTTTTGTCATGATGCTTCTTCTAGATCACATCATTTTGTGAAGAGTTGTAATAACTACTTTTACCACGTCCTCGACCATGGCCTCGACTACGACCACAGTTTTGCCCTCGTCCTGAATTTTTAGAGAATGCAACATTTGTTTCTGAAAATGCTACTGAACCAGTAGGGCGAGACTAATGCTTTTTAATTAACAATTCATTATTTTTCTCTGTCACAAGAAGAGCTGAGATTAGCTCAGAAAATTTCTCATAACTGCGCAAACGATATTGTTGTTGCAAGTGATGTGAGATGCATAAAAAGTGGAGTAGGTTTTCTCTAGCATTTCACCCTTTGTGATATTTTCTCCACAAAATTCCAGTTGCAAAACAATTCTAAACATGGTAGAATTATAGTCGTTGACTTTCTTAAAATCCTGAAAACGTAAATTGTTCCACTCATCACGAATGGTGGGAAGTACGACTTCTTTCTGGTAGTCCTATCTCTCTTTCAGACCTTTCTAAAGGACAATTGGATCTTTAACCATGAGATATTCACATTTCAAGTATTCATCAAGATTTTTACGAAGGAAAATAATTGCTTTCGTCTTTTCTTGTGGTGACTTGTTATTATTTTCTTTAATGGTATCGGTCAGATCCATTGACTCTAGATGCATTTCTACATCTATAATCTAAGACATATAATTCTTTCTCGTGATGTTGAGTGCAACGAACTCAAGTTTGGCAAGATTCAACATGGTGATAACTATAACAAAACATCGATATAATAAGAATCACAATATTATTATTACAACAGAGAGTACAATTAAAATTACATGTTAAACATAATAGCAATAAATAAAAGGAGAAACATTATAAGTATGAGTATGTAAGGAAAAACTGAAAATCGTGTGGAGAATGATCTCCAATAAAATAAGCAAAAATATGAAAAATGACTACTAAAATAAAAAATATTATCATATTCGCCATATTGTGAAGATTATGTTAAGAACACTAAAGAGAAGATGAGAAGTAAAATATAAAAATATTAAGAAAGGGAAA
>NW_010386236.1:0-1057 GCF_000414095.1 Morus notabilis
TTTTTATTTTTTTAATTTTGTTGTTTCTTTTTTATTTAAACAAGAAAAAATAACTTCTTTTGTTTTCTTATTATGACAATATTATTAACTGAAATAACCTTCCTTTTCATAAAAGGATTTATGGTAAAAAAAAATCATGTATAAAAAAAAAGGGTTGAATTTTTTTACATAAATTAATAAAAACATTTTATAATAATAATTGATTTTGGTTGTTTTCTTTTGTGTCACTACACTAGCATGTTAACACGTTGCATAAGTAATTATAAAAAACACTATAACATGTGTCATACAAAGAACAAGAACACAAGGTGCGACCACGTGAAACTCATTCTTGCACAAAGTAATAAACAATAATTGCCCACCTACAGCCTTTATTTTTGAAAATTTGTATTTTTGTTCCTCTGTACATTATTATATTATAATTCATTTTTTATTTTTGGCATTGGAATCTACCACCTCCAACTTCGGTCCTTGGAGTGGGCCACAGGGCAAAAAGACGCGACAGCTGGCTATCGGTGTGAGCGAAAAGACGATAGTGCCCCTGGAGATTGGACATTGTTTATCACGTGCAAGTGCAAATTGCAAAACTAACACGCAAAACTCTGAAAAGACAGTCAGCATGCCTGCCCGCTGATTGGCTGATCTGCTCCAATTAGACCACGTGGGACCCGCTTCGGAGTTGGTCCTTGTCGGCACCCATATGGTCCAAGTATCCCTACCTATCGCCAATTTTTTTTCTTTTTTTTTTTTTTTTTTTATAGTAATTGACACCATTTTTGCCTAGACTGATTATAGGTGATAATTTAATCCTTATTTTTTTAATTTTAGTAAAATGATTCTTAAACTCTTAAAATGTTGATAAAAATTCTTATATAAGTTGAATTAAGTGGGCCTTATATGAGCCGATTTATGTTGGACATGTTTGTGCCAGCACGACACGGTTAGGGCCGGTAATATGGGTCACAACGTGAATTTTACGGGTTATGGTTGAGAAAAAAAGAGGTTCGGGTCAGAATTGGGTCGACTTGAAATTGACACGAAAATAACGGGTCAATTT
>NW_010386237.1:0-1057 GCF_000414095.1 Morus notabilis
GGATTGGATATTCAATACTAGTCATTTTTCATTACTTATCCACAAGCCTTATTATTTGGTTCACTCCCTTGCCTAAAATTTTCCATTATTATCTAATTTAGCGTTCCAAATGAATTTTTGAGGCTTGCAAACTCAGTTACTGGTCATGATCTGATGACAAGAGTGTAGCCTTAACAACTTGCAGAATGTTTATCCCATAGAAAACTTGAACTATATTAGATGCATGAATTGAGTGGTACCCTTTATTGTTGAATAGCAACCTAAACAATCAACTTATATGCAAATGGTGATACCCTACAAATTCACATCAATACGATACAATTAATCAAGTGAAATAAGTATTGCAGCATTACTCACCAAACAGTAGGAACTCAAACCACCAGAGTAGGATTGATCCAGGCTGCGATCTGCCAAGAACTGTTTGAGTACCAAAGCAAGAGGCATGGCTGCTGGAAATTGCTCAGTCAGCTTCTTGACCTGTGATTCCCAAATAAGAACGATGTATAAAACATATTGAAACCAAAGCACAAATGCCAACAAAAAAACAAGAAAAAATTGTCAATCCTATTTGAATCTTATTCAGAAAAAAGTTATTATCAACACAACACAGGGACATAAATAGCCTGTAAATGGTGGAACATCAAGTAAATTGCCTTTACATGTAAAAAGTCCAAATGGTGAAGTTCAAACTTGAAGGTGCTGTGCACATACAAATACATACATGCATACAGATACGTATAAATAATAGGCGCTCTGTTCACATAAAGAGAAAGAAAGAGAGATACCAGCTCTGTAGTCTGGAGTCCCGTGTGTGATGGAGACTTGAAACTTATGTCGAGACGAACCGATATTGAATCCTTGTTAGTATCATAATTTATCTGCGAGCATTTTGGCAAAGTAGATTCTTCTAAAACAACTGCATCGGATTGGACATTAGAGCCCTGCTCACCAGACATATGAGCAGGATCTTCTTTTGGAGATTGAACATTAGAAGTAGAAGAGGCATCAACAGGAACTTCAACCACAAGCATAATAATAGGTATCTAACAGACCAGGA
>NW_010386238.1:0-1057 GCF_000414095.1 Morus notabilis
CAGGAATGCTTTGCTTGTTAATTTGCAGGAATTTTAGCCCCCTTTTCCATGCTGGAACATCCATGCTGCGTTCGGCATGAGGAGATCCTTAGAAAAGGCCAATATCCCAGGATCAACACCACACACAAGTACATTGTGCCATCAACAGAGAAATGAATGTGATAACTTCCAATATGTATTTCCAAGATTATACGTGTATATATAGTTTAACACTCAATACCGTGATCTTCTCTTTCGTGCATTTTGAACCCTAGCATGTGTGTACGCACATGAAACATCCACTCTAATACAATAGTGAACAACCCGCAGATTCTCTAAGAATTAGCTTTTAGTTGACCAAAAAAGAAGATGAAGCTGTCCAACCTGATTTCTTCCGACACGATGCTAACTATGCTTCCAGAAACAAGTTCATACTGATAGCGGCACTTCGAACAAGATACTATCTGCAGAAGAAAGACACCCAATTACTAAGAATCATTAGATTAAGTGCGTATAAATCCGAAAGCTTAAGAAACAAGTCAGTCCAATATTCAAATCTCTCTTAGAGGCTCACTTAAGAATTCATGAATAACCCTTGATATTCCAAGAACTTCCAGGGATGGAAGAGAACAAGAACTTATGAGCCATAAGCTTCGACTTATATTTACTTCCTTGGGTTATATAGTTTACATCTTGAGATCCTTCATTCCAGGAGAGCCAATGAATTTTTCAGTCCACATTCCCACTTCGGTGCATATTACACTGCATTTATCGCATGCATAACCTTTGCTTTATACGAAGACCCAATTTTAGAATGAGAAGAAGTCTTGTTCATCAATACCTGAATGCCCTGCTGAGGTTGCGCAACCCCAACGGCTATTGCGCAACTCGGACATCTCACAACCTTGCCAAAAGGGACCTGCAAAACACCCATGAAATTACAACCATACCAATGATTTTTTGAGCCTCCAATTCCTGACTACCTGTTTAGGGAGTCATAAGATTGCAAAGCTCAATTTAGTATGACCAAAAAAAGATTAGTGACAAAATATACATCAAATGTAGGGGGAAAAAAAAA
>NW_010386239.1:0-1057 GCF_000414095.1 Morus notabilis
GTCGAGGAGTTTAAGAAGGATGGTCTTATGGCAACACATGATCAGGAGACCGAAGAGTACTTTAGGAAAACCAAGGTGCATTGCTTCCTGTGCCCGCGGAATCCGGATAACGGGAGGAGCATAGTTCAAGGCTTTGCGATATCCGCCATGTTCAGCCACCATGAGAAAACTGAAATTGAAGGGTCTCAAAAGAGGAGGGTTGAGAGTTTTGTTGGCGGTATTGATCTTCGTGATTGAAGGTATGACAAGTTGGAGCATCCGCTTTTCAGTTCCTTAGGCACTACTCATTACAATGATTTTCACCAGCCCAACTTTCCGGGGGCTTCCATAAAGAAAGGCGGTCCGAGGGAGCCTTGGCATGACGTCCACTGCGGGCTGGAAGGGCCGGTTGCTTGGGATGTCCTGTACAACTTTGAGCAAAGGTGGAAAAGGCAAGTTGGTAACAGGTTCTTAATTCCTCTCAACAAGCTTAACAAAATTCTAATCCACCCCACATCTACTACTATCTCATCAAGCGACGACACCGAAAATTGGTATCTTCAGCTGTTCCGATTCATCGATGGAGGGGTGGTTTCTGGCTTCCCCAAAAACCACACGGACGCGGCAGAAATAAGGCTTGTCACTGGCAAGAACAATGTGATCGACCGCAGCATTCAGGATGCTTATATTCACGCCATTCGCCGAGCCAAAAACTTCATCTACATCAAAAATCAGTACTTTCTCGAAAGCTCATTCGGATGGAGGTCTTCGGATATTAAGGTTCAGGACATCAACGCTTTGCATCTAATACCTAAAGAGCTCTCACTGAAAATCATAAATAAAATTGAAGCAAGGCAGAGATTTTGTGTCTACATTGTTATCCCAATGTGGCCTGAACGTATACCTGAGAGTAGCTCTGTTCAGGCCAAATTGGATTGACAGAGGCGAACAATAGAAATGATGTATTCTGATATCGCTCAAGCTCTTCAAAGACAAGGTCTAGACGAAGACCCCAGGGATTATTTGACGTTTTTCTGCCTTGGGAACCGAGAGGAACCTGGGAATTTAACAGAATATA
>NW_010386240.1:0-1059 GCF_000414095.1 Morus notabilis
AACGGTTCAGAGTGAATTTCCCCGTTTTGGCCGAGGACTGAAAACATGCAAAATGAGTGATAATTTTGGGGATAGGGTTACACAATCTCAGATTTCGGGGAAACTTTTGATTTGGCTACTTCTTCTCGGTATGGGAACGGATAAAAGCTTGATGGAGGAGATGACGATTTTGGGGCAAGGGTTTCCCAATCTCAGATTTAGGGGAAACGGTCTTTTGCAACGAAACTCATGAAATGGCAGAGAAAAATGGGAATGGATAAAAGCTTAAAGGATTAGACGAGGCTTGAAGGAGGAGACGAGGCTCTTACACGATGGTCAAACGGAGGAGACAAGGCTCGAGAATCAAACTTACAGATGTAAGTGAGAATCATGTGAAATGGCAGAGAAGAAATGAAGGCTCGAATCTTGGTTTAGAAAAGGAAGAGAACAACCAATGGCTACAAATACGACTGTTGTTGCACGCGAGAGCTAAACACTGTAGAGTTTCACTCGAATTGAAGGGGGGAGGGTGAACTTAAGTTTTGGTTGTTGACTCGAATTAATGCTCAAGTTACAACATGACCGAACACGAATTTAGGCTGAAAGCGGAACTCGAGTGGGCCTTACTCGAGTTTTTAGGGTAAACCGAACAGGCCCCATATCTCTCAACTCTCTCTCACACAAATTTCTCTCTCCTAACTATTTCTCACCACCCTCTCTCTCCTCACTCTCTTTCACGACTTTATCAAATGAGCATAAGAATTGAAAATATGCACAATTAGCCTAGCTTAAAAATGCCTAACCTAAAGTCAAGCATAAATAAGTACAGTCAATTTTATTTTCTACCTCTTGAGTTCAACTTCTATTTCAACGACAGCAAAAACACAATTATGATACAATTGGGCAAATTATAATCAACCATAATCTAGAAATAAAATTGCTAAATACTACAAACACAATAACAAAACATCAAACAAAATTGACGGCCGAGATCATTTCTCAAGGCAGGCATTCACTTTTCGCCGTCGCTAACGAAGACTCTGACGCTTTTGGCCGGCCGAGACAACTTGTTCCGAACAG
>NW_010386241.1:0-755 GCF_000414095.1 Morus notabilis
AGCGTATGACCCTTTTCAACACTTATTCATATAATTGAAGTTCTTACAAAGACCCCAAATCCACTTTTTCTATTGATTCATTATTTAATAAAAATCAATGTACAAAGGTCAAAATGATGCGTGTAACTTGTATAAGTGTGCAAAATATTCCCCACAAACCATCAAACCCAAGCAATCTAAAATACTTTTCAAATTAAGATAATTACTCCTATTCTTATCTTGGGAAACTTCCAAAAGGTATTAGAAGGTTGCCAAATTCTAAGAACCTTCATCGTTTACTTGAGTCAATCAAAACAAACTGGATAAGGTTATTCATAAATCGTGCATGTTACGTAGGTCTTATTGTTATATTTATGTTGTATTTTTTGTTTTGTTTTAAGATTCGTTATTTCGTTATGATAAACAAAAGAATCAAATTATTGTTCCTGTTATTTAAATAAAAGATATCAAATGAGAAGATTATATGTGAATTGAAGATAAGGATTCTTTCTCAAGCAACATGTGGGCCCTCATCAAGGCTAGTAGCTACAAAACAGGATATAATAGGAATTTCTAGTGTGAAAGCAAAGGAAGAAATGTGTTGCTATTCTTTACTTACCACATGATTTATAGTAAAGAGAAAAAAGGGTGAAAAAAGTGGATTAAACTTTATAGAGAAAGGGAAATTTTGGAAAAGATAAAAATTTCGGAGAACTTGTAACGCAAAGATCATTCTAGGTAAAAAAAAAAAAAAAAAAAAAAAAAAAAAAAAAAAA
>NW_010386242.1:0-1055 GCF_000414095.1 Morus notabilis
CATATCAATTAGTACAAAAAATAGAATTAAAGTTAGTATCCCTAGCATTACTCTTTTTTAAATGTGTCCTTACTTTATTTTTTTTATAATTGTTATCTTTAAAATATTATTTTTTAAAATAAATTCAAAACTTCTTAAGATTCTGTTTGTTTTATATAATCAAACTCAAATAATTGATTTTACTATAGTATTCTTTTCATAAAAAATTTGAACTTCAAACGTGAGAATCAAATATTATAATTTAAATATTAGGCCTTAAATAGTTGTATAAATAAATTTTTTATTATTCATTAAATAATAATTTTTTTAAATATCTTTAATACATAATACGTGCGTAACAAATTACAAAATTAGTGTAGATAAAAGAATTTTACAGAACACCTTTTTGTTTTGTTTTTTTGTTTTTTTGTTTTTTCAATTAGCGTGCACGGAAGTCCCCACATATGAACTTGCTTTTCATCACGTGCGTAATTTTGTTTTTTTTCCTTTTTTTAAAAGGAGAAGAACAAAAGTAAAATCATCTTTTAAGGTCTATTTTGTTTTTTTTGCTAAATTTTAAGAAGTTCACTATAGATTAACAGAAATCCTTTCTCATCATATATGTAAAAAAGAAAAGGACAATTGAACAGCGGTTTTTAGTATTTTAACGGTTAATCTTTGACGTTTTCCATCTCTCTCTCTCTCTCTCTGCTTCTTTCGCGCTGGTCTTGATCAATAACCATTAATTTCCTTCGCCGGAGCTCCGGCGAGTGTTCCTCTCGATTTTCCGGTAAGGATATTTGCTTCAATTTGCTACTTCTCTTCATGTTCTTTTTCTTTTCTGGTATTTCCAAATCGTGCTTTAACTCCGAATCTTCAATTGCAATTTGGATACGGATTCGCGAATCCCGGTCTCTGTCGTGTTCGATTGCTCAGAATAACAGCAAAGTTGATGGAGAAGTTTCGTGTTTCCGAAAGAATTTTGTTTGCGTATCATCTTTTTCATTCGATCACTCAGCTGCGAAGCTGGGGCGCTAGGGTTTATGTGCTTAGGTTCCGCACAATCTTTTTTTTTT
>NW_010386243.1:0-1059 GCF_000414095.1 Morus notabilis
AAAAAAAAAAAAAAGAGTTTCTGTCTAATTTTTCACTTCTAAGAGAAACATTTTGTGTTTATCCTAAAGAAGAAACGAGTGTTTATGCACTCCTACCTTTTTACAGCGCTTCATAATGCATGAGTACTTTTTTCCTATAACCATTCATTTAGTTTAAGTAACAAATTCATCTGATACCCAAGATGATATACGCGTGATTTTATGTTAATATTTGAGATTGAGGGTGTTTTTGTTTTGATAAATTTAATTCGGTATGCAGAAACAAGGTAAAAAAGAAAGGGCAGAAGCGAATTCAGCAGCCACGATTTGCTTTTATGACGAAGAGCGAAGTTGATCATCTTGAGGATGGCTACCGTTGGCGGAAATATGGACAGAAGGCTGTTAAAAATAGTCCCTTTCCAAGGTATGCAAACAAATATTATCTCTGTAAATGAAATGAAATGACCTCTCTTGAGCGAATTATTCAATTATCTATTTATCTTATAGGTCCTTTTCCAGTTGTTTAGATTTCAAGTTGCGTGAACACAAATATTTTTCTTGTATGAATTCTATTTCGACTTCTTTCAAATTGATAGACAGTATGCGTAGTTCATACTTTTCTTGTTTCCTTGATGATAAATATATATATTTTAATTATAAACCGAGGAAAAGAGGTGATTAGTACCAAGGAATTGAATACATCCCATCTATGTGAAACTCATTCCAACAGTAGTTATCCCGTGATTAGTAATAGAAAAATAATTTTTGTTGGATAGGTTGAATTCATAAAAGATAGATTTTGATAAAGTATGGCACGTGTTGGTCCGAATAAATAACAAATGTAATAAAAAAGGGAGGAATATATACAGCTCAAGTGATATCTAGCCTTTTTACTCATTGCTTGCAATACATTTTTACATTCACATATTTTATAAAGTCGACTAAAAATATTTATACAAATATAAATACTAGTAATATGATTTGTCTCTTCTTTAGCAGGTGAAAAGATTTGATTGCTAACATATTGGTGGAACTCTTTTCTATGTATAATATTTCTTGACCTTCATATGTGAGAGAAAT
>NW_010386244.1:0-1060 GCF_000414095.1 Morus notabilis
AATACAAATCATTTTTCACCAAAACTCTTTTATACTCTTTACTCTTTTAGAGAGCATATAAATGTTGTGACAAGCAAGTGTATTTGTTACTCTCCTTTTAACCACTCATATTCCTCATACTTGCAAGTCTTTTATTACTGATCTTGAAATGCAATTTCGATTTCGGCAATCAGAAATGAAGCAAATTTAAAATGCTTGATGTGGAACTGGAGTTTCATGACGCAATCATTCATACATGGTGAAAAGATGGATGATAAAATATTTGTTATTGAGAAAACAATCATTTGTTTTCCCTTTATCTAATATTTCAATCGTGTTAATATGACTCTTAGCCTATAATCCTCCAGTATGTGGGTAATGCCAATTCTTGTGCTTGCTGATTTTGCAATAAACCATTTAAGTACCAATGAAAGCCTTTTCCAAGTACTGTGGCAGGAGAGAGAATTCACATGAAGCGTCTAAATTTTCCACATTTTTACCAAACTTCTGCAAATCTCTTAAGAATGTGTTTAGGTTTTACATTTCATAATCCAATCATTAGAGAGCTAAATGTTCTTGAACACTTAACAGGGTCTCATATGCTGTGTGGTAAAAAAGCACTCATTTCCTAGTCGATTTTGAGGATGAATTTAATATCCAGCATCGTCCCAACCGCAGATACGACATCAACTTCTCATTCAACAGGATCTGCTTTAGAAAAGCTCACCAAGCAATCAGAGCTACCACAAGTCCCTCTTTCCCCAAGCTCTCCTACCTCTTTCCTGATTTCCTCTCTGGAAGGAGCATCCTCTCCAAACCAGCCGTACACTCGACACCGATAAACTTTCTGCGGTTGAAGAAATTCTAGACGTTGAATCTGCACCACCTTATCTTGTAGAGAGAGCCAACTTTGTGTAACCTGGTCCAGATCCAAAGAGAAGAAACTATCGAGAAGTAGAGAGGTTGTCCGAGAAGCAGTCTTACCAGATTTACTAAAGCTCTCCTGAGCATCAAATTCTTGTATGCTCTCCCTTGAATGGGACATATGATGAGCTGATGATAAGTTTAAAGATGGTTATTC
>NW_010386245.1:0-1060 GCF_000414095.1 Morus notabilis
ATGACATCGTTAATTGGAGACAAAAGAAGGGGTAAAGCTGTGTATTGTGAGTTGGCATTTTTTTTAATGAGGTGACGAATTTTTATTAGAGGGGTAGAGACGGAAAAAGGTAAGAGATAGAGGATCTCACTCCATAGTTACCATATTCTTCTTGTGGTTTTTGCACAATGCACCCGAACTTTTAATTTTGATAAACTATACTCTAAATAATTTTAAATTTAGCTACAATTAAGGTTTGATAGTTACCGAATGTTACTAAATTGACGGTTTAAGATAGAGATTTGTACGTGGAAGATAAAGATAATTATTTTTTTAAACATTATTGTTTGTAAATTTCATGTCTCGTATTATCTATTTGATAATGCCGTCATCTATTAAATTTTAATTACAACTGATTTTTAAGTTTATAGTGCAATTTATCAAAATTGAAAATTCGGAGTCTAATATGTAAAAACTCTAAAAATTAAGGGCGCAACAGCGCAATTTACTCTAAAAATTAATTAGAAACTAGCTGAAAGTGATTTTGATGAAGAGGAATTGGAAGTCCCAACCACAGGACCAGATGACGTGGAGGAATTAGGGCATTTCGTAGTGAAGGGTACTTCTGCGAATAAAAGAGATTTCTTATTAATCTCAAGCATTTAACTAGCCCTAAGTTTCTGAGCCTACTTTGCAGACCTCAAGAATTACACAAGATTTTAGGAAGATACTACGCAGATAAGAGCCAATTTTGAAAGACAACAAGAGACACACACATGATGTTCATGTAATCTAATTGTCGTACAGGGATACTGGGCAACAAAACTGATGCTAATCTTTTGTTGGTTTAATCTAAGTTGAAGAAAACCTTTATATTATGGTTTGTCCATGAAAGAAAGAAAGTCGAAAAATGAGACTAATTAAGTAAAATATTAAGGCCTATGGCGAGTAGCAAATGGTCCTTGATCATGTGAAGGAAGGGCGTTTTACGGTTTTGACGGTGAATGGTGCTGAAGAAATAGAGGTCTGCTCGTAAGCTTGACGTCTAAAAGACCTTCTAATTAATGCTTCTTCATCATTT
>NW_010386246.1:0-1060 GCF_000414095.1 Morus notabilis
TATTATTATTATTATTATTATTTTTATTATTATTATTATTTTTATTATTTTATTTTTGATACCCATAATCAAAATTAGCTTCTCGCTATAAGCTGATAAATTCCTTCTCATCCACACTTTTCTTTTTAAAACAAACCGGCTAGGACAAAATCGAAGCAAATAATAGATCGATCCAAATATATCCAATTCTCTAGCTAGTCAAAAGGTACCATGCACACCATTATGGTCTTTTGCCTTACTAGCGAAGGAATTGGTCAGAATGTGATACTTTTTGTTATAATCTATGGTAGTCATTTTTCGATTATGGCGGGTGCTTTATAGACATGATCTATTATAGCAACTCAAATTCTGACCATCCAATTTATTTTGTGAAAAAGACAAGGAAATTAGAAAAAAAAAAACGCGTTTTCTTGAGTTAATACAATAAAAGGGTTTACACAGTAGGAATTAACAGTGCAGTTTTCCAGTGTAAAATAACACCTGCTATAGTAAAAAAGCAAAATATATCGGATCCTACGTCCATTTATACTCATTTAATTGGATGGCACTATCAAATCGAGGCTGTTTGTTGTCTCCGGAGATGAAAATGCGAGATGGCCGGTTCGGCAAAATCAAGCCTAATTACATGGTTGAGATATGAAACACGGAAATGCCTCTTTGAGAGCTTATTACAGATCAGAAAATATTTAGAAAGATGTATGTGAGTTTTTGAGATCATCCTTCGGGAGAATAATTTATTGCTTTCGGGAGGAAGCTCTGTCGATCGAATGGAGTTCGCCGGGTGAATAGAAGACGTGTGGTGCACACTAAACAATCACTGTGGAGATTCGTCACACCGGCGTCATTGTCTAGGAATGAGTCATTGAGTGAATAAGTCCGTCCGGTGTCTGTAATTTCTGAAACATAGTAAACTGTTTACTGTCTGAGCGTGGTCCCGCAGATGTAGGTGTGCGCACTGAACTGCAATATCATATTGTGTGGTCTTTTGATTTATGTACTTTATTATGCTGAGCAACTGAACGTAATTAACCCGGATATTAATTAATTAAGTCGTGTTCTA
>NW_010386247.1:0-1061 GCF_000414095.1 Morus notabilis
GAATGTTCTCCTAAAAATCCATTTTATCAATTTCATTTTATTAATTAATCACTCTAGCAAATTTTTTGACTAAAATTATATAATAAAAATTTTAAACGGCTAGCATCCTCAAAACTATTATTAATTTAATTAGTTAATCAATTAAATATAATTTACCTGACCAAAAATGGAGGCCTTGACATACTGAAATCCCTCCTTCAACGAGACAAGGAAAGACAGGCAGTCCTTCTTCATCCGATACGTTGATGACGTGTCCTGTCGCCCCGTGCTCCTCACGGCTGTTGCGGTGGTCCGCGCGGGAGACGATCTGATCACTTCCATGACTTCGGGTATCAATCTCTTTCGTGTCTTTTGATGTTAGTAGCTAGTGATTGGGAAATGGGAAGGAAGCTTGTAATTGTGTTCTATTCAGTTGTGTGTGGTACGTGGCAGCTCCATGAGAGTTTGTTGTTGTACATGGCAGCTCCAAAATTTGTCCACGAGAGTCCAATTGGTCTCACCTCAATTGGTTATTTTTTTACTTGGGATTCAATACAAATATTATTAAATTCCATTTATAGCAGTTATTTAAAAGTAAACATTAGAGGATAAGGTGTAAAAGTAAAATGAAAGCTGGCCCTTATATAGAGTTATTGGGGCTTGTTCATTTCACCGATTCGAGTTTAAAATTTAAATTTTTGTTATAATAAAAAATTTTCAGAAATAATTATATTTAACTTTTTTGTTACAGTAAAAAGTTTTCAGAAATAATTATATTTAACTTTTTTGTTACAGTATAAAATTCTCATATAAAATCACATTTCAACTCAAATCAATGAACTAATAGGTCTGAGAATACACATTCTCATTTTTTTCCAACGTTAGATTCTTCTAAGTTTAGTTTTTAGGCACGTAATATTGCAATAAATATATTTAAAATTCCTCCTCTTTAGCAATACGTGTGTATCTTGGTTGCAAAGTGCCCTGTCCACTTTGCTAGGTGGGAATGGTTCAACGCCCCTCCCAGCAGTAAGTTGAAGTTTTTATCTTTTTTGGTTTGGGGTAATGGATTTTTTTTTTTT
>NW_010386248.1:0-1060 GCF_000414095.1 Morus notabilis
GCCCAAAGTTCTTGGATCAACCCATTGAGTGCTTCTTTGAACCTCTTAACCCTTGTCCTTGTAATTGGCCCAACTGGTACATGCAATGGAGTTTTTAGTGTTGCTACTATATTCTCGTCATGCCCTCCCTCTTGAGAAAGATTTGTCCTCAAATCTTCACCTACACTAAAAGGAGACAAATCAGTAACATTAAAGATTGCACTTACATTGTACTCACCTGGAAGGTCTTACTTGTGGGCGTTGCCATTGATCCTCTCAATCACTTGAAATGGACCATCTCCCTTTGAAAGTAGTTTAGAATGCCTTTGAACAGGAAACCGTTCCTTCCTCATATGCAACCAAACCCAATCACCAGGCTCAAATACAACTTTTTTGCGCCCCTTATTAGCTTGGTTAGCATGTTGTTCAGTCCTCCTTTCAATGTTTTGTCGAGCCTTTTCATGGATACGCTTAACAAAATCAGCTTTCTTCTTTCCATCTAAATTAACACGCTCAGCCATTGGTAAAAGAGTTAAATCCAAAGGAGTTAATGGATTAAAACCATACACAATTTCAAAAGGTGAAATCTTAGTTGCAGAATGCACACTCCTATCATATGCAAACTCTACATGCGGCATTCTTCCCAAGATTTCAAGTTTTTATATATGTATTATAGCATGCAACAAAATAGATAAAATCCTATTAACTACTTTAGTTTGACCATCAGTTTATGGGTGACAAGCAGTAGAAAATAAGAGTTTAGTTCCTCGCTTTCCCCACAAAGTCTTCCAAAAATAACTTAAGAACTTTGCATCCCTATTTGAAACAAAACTCTTAGACATGCCATGCAATCTCACAATCTCCTTAAAAAACAAGTCAGCAATATGTGATGCATCATCGGTTTTATGAAATGAAATAAAATGTGCCATCTTAAAAAACCTATCAACAACCACATATATGGAATCCCTACCCTTTTTTGTCATGGGTAAACCCAACACCAAATCCATAGATATGTCATTCCAAGGTTCACTACGTAGAGGCAAAGGATTATACAAACCATGAGGCTTAACCTTAGACTTAG
>NW_010386249.1:0-1061 GCF_000414095.1 Morus notabilis
ACAGCATATTTCATATCGTCATAGTTTGTGTAGTCCACAATTCCCGTCATACCTACAAGAAAATTATTACAAAGCAATTGAGAAATTTCATACCAAACTCCAGATTCATGCAACTCAGAACAGTTGATACTACTTACCCCTACGATCACGAAAGACTTGAGAAAAACAGACATCACCAACACGCCGCATGTGATCCTGGTAATTGAACACATGTGACCAATATCTTTTAAGAATGGATTCAACTAATTCAATGATGATACTTCACAACGCAGTTGCACAAAGCCCCACGTGTAAAGGGCAGTGCCATATAAGATGAATTAGAAGTATGGTGCTTACTTTCAGGTCTTGCCACGAAGCAGAAGAAGGCAATCCAGTCACCAGCACTGCACAAGCAAAGTAACATAAAATCAATTCTCAAACAAAGTTTTACTTTCTAGAGCTTACAAATAAAAGCATCTTAGACTACACGTACCACGATAGTCCGAACGCCTGGAAACCCCACGGCTACTGCTACTGTAACTGCTATAACGATCAGCTGATGATGAATATCCTCGACCTCCATGTGCGAGTTCAACCTACAAGTACCAATAAAGATGCAATATAATGAGAAAGGGGAGCAATTGTGGCACCTGGCATCTAGCTATAACAGAATATGGAGAGATTTTGGTACAAGAGAATAGGAATAAGCAAGTAAAACTAACCCTTAAGCAACAGCCATCAAAATTATATCCGTCCCGACCATTAATTGCATCTTCGGCATCACGGGGATCTTCAAACTGCAATAAAGAATGTCTATGAAGTATTAAATAAATAAATAAAGGAGATACGAAACTTGTGTATAAACAAGTCTAGTTCAAGGCAATAAAATTTCATCACCTATCTATTAAGATGGAAAAGGATGGAAAATTCATCACAATAACTCACTTCTACAAGCTATAAATATTTAGAACCCACCTCAACGAAAGCATAACCCGGCGGTCTTGGAGGTACTTTCAGATCAATGTCAACTATGGGCCCATACTGCATTATAAAAATTTTCCCATTAAAAGACATAAAAAAAA
>NW_010386250.1:0-1061 GCF_000414095.1 Morus notabilis
TTTTTTTTACCGCGTAAATGTTTTATTTACTATTAATAAAAAGATTTTTTATCATGTAAATTTTCTATTGATGACTGATAAAAAAAAAATTTTACCAGGTAAATTTTTAATTTACAACTATTACTTCAATTATTTAATGTAAATTTATTATTTACTTCATTCGTTGGTTAATCAAACTGCAAGATTAGGGCCAACTATTAGCGATTGGGAGGACATATTTAAGGACACCATTGCCGAGATCGAGGGGGTCTTTCACCAGCACAACATATGAAAGTATTCGGAAAGCTTGCCAGAAGATGAAGGAAGATTTCAGTAGTAGTGGTGGATATTTGGAGAATGCCAATCTGATGAGAGGAAAATATTCGGTGTTTTCTGAAACATGGATCCTAGCGAACAATCTCCTCTCGACACTTGAAGCAACTAAGTTAAGGTTGGTGAACTTGCCCAAGTTACCATGAACTGTAGACTTATGGAAAATATTGGATGACAGGAAAATATTCTGGGCCCGTTCAGTAAGTATATTCTAAAACTTATAATTCTTGATTTTAACGTTTGAAATTCAAATATTAAGTGTTTTCTTTGCCAAGTTACCGTGAACTGTAGACCGATGGCGATGGAACAAAGTGAAGCAACTAAGTAAAGGTGGTGAATTTGTGACTTTCATATGGTTACTCGCATTATATCATTTGGACTTTACAGCCGAGGAGATACGCAAGAAGCTTCAATGACATTGTTTTCAAGTCTCCCTTGTTTCAAAAATAGCTTACTTAAAGGTTGTACTTGGTCCCACTTTCATTTTCTTTCTTTTCATTTTTAATGAATAAAGAGTGAAAGCTCATGTTTTTAATTCTGTAACTTAACGAGAAATTGTATATTATATTCTATTAATAGATGTAACTTTAATATATTAATGTTGGGATTCTCAACAACATTCTTCTTATTTTTAGTCATTATATTCTTTCCACTTTCAAAAATAAGAGTTTGGGGACCCAGTTATCTAAATCTTCAAAATAGACACCGGTTAACGTTCAAAAGTGATGTTCACAAGTGGTCAATTGTAA
>NW_010386251.1:0-1062 GCF_000414095.1 Morus notabilis
TAGAGTCCCCATCTTAAATAATTAATAGGGAGATTCTCTGGTACGCCGGTATACCGGTAGGTCAGGTTCTAACCGTTAAATCTGCATATATATATATTTTTTTACTTTTACGTGATTAATATTGTTATGATTAATTAATAAATTTTTTAAATAATTAAATAATCACAATTAAGAATTAATAATAAGTTACTCAAATAGAAAGTCTATGCTGTTGAAAACGGGAGAATTTTAGAACCAAAAAAATGCTAGGATAAAAACTTAAGAGATTTATAAAGGAAGATGACTCAGGTATTACTTCTCAAAATTTTTTAGCTTGATACAAAAAGGAAGGACTCATCCCTATTTCTATTAGTGGCACCTTCTCAACAAACAGTCTAATCTAGTAGATACAAATGACTCTTTAAAATTCTCTTTCATCTTCTCATACAAAAGCCAACTATATGAAGCTATTAAAATTATCAAGATTATTCCATAGACTTCTTTAGAACTTAAACACTTTGCGCTCTTATTAAACTCTAAGCCCAATAACTAATTAACTATAAAACCAACAAACATTAAGCCTAAAAATCAAGTTTAACTTCCAACATATGCAACTAATTAGCATCAGTCTAAGCTCTTTTCAGATTAAAAATAAAATTAGCATCAGTCTAAAATAAAAATGTCACTACAAGGAAAGCACAAGTTGCAGAAACTGGTAAGAAAACAAAAGAGATATTCATTCATATGAATATGATGGCAGCGACGTTCCATATGAAGGAAAAATTAGATGAGCTGATCATCTATAGTCGCTAAACTCATGGGCTAGCTGATCATCTATTGGGATGTAACTCTTCGTATCAACAATCTTCATTCCTGAACCCCTAATGTATCCTGACCCGGGGTTACAAATTTTTGCGCAATTTCTTTGTTCAGAATGGCGGTAGCGTCGTGGAGAGTAAGTTCGGCCTTAAGTAGACTACTCCTTGATGTCTCCCGTGATTCGTGCTTCTGAATGACAGCTTGATTGTATGCATTGATAGGGTTGATAAGGAGGCTATCATGCAACGATTTTAACAAATGAAC
>NW_010386252.1:0-1063 GCF_000414095.1 Morus notabilis
TTTTAAGATTTTTACCTTTTATTTTTTATTAATATTCTTTTAACTAATGTAGTTCTTTAACTAAAGGGTATTAAACAAGTATGAGGGATGAAAATCTAAAACCCATACATTCTAAGGGATATTTGTCTCATTTTTCTTAATCATAAGCGAAATTAACTACATGGTAGTATCCGTTGGCCAATTCCTCAACCATACATGCCTTCTGTTGCGAAGCCCATCCATGAGTTGCAAGCTTTTTACATACATTATGAATTAACTGGTGAGCTAAAGTGCAACGTGTATAAAATATTTCTCACAAAAATATTTTTCAAACATATCATCATAAAAAAAATGCATGACCATTTATGCTTCATTATGTACAATAACTCAACTCCTTATTTTCCTTTTCCTTGAATAGAAAATGTTAAATTTTATTCCTGATAAAAGATACGTAAACTTAGTACTGAAAAAAAAGTACATCCAAAAGCAAGATCAAGGTAATCATCTGGGATTGATCAATTAAGTTGCTAATTGATTTCATTGCTCTAGTCATTTGGTTTGATATATATGTACTAATGTTTAACTTTGGTTGCTTTAAAGTATTAAAAATTTTAAATTATGGGCAATGAGAATCGAATTGCTTTGCATGAATTACTTTGTTCACTTTTTCAAAGTAGACGAATAAATTATATGCGTCTTTTCCTTTTTGACAAGTTGTTGAACGAGAAACTGGTTTACCTGTTGCAACAACTAACTAGATCCTTAGTAATAAGAATTGTTTTTTCAGCTTGTAGAAAAATTCCTTTACAAAAAGAAAGATTCTGAAATTTGGAAAAGAAGAAATTGTGTAGATTGTCGTATCAAAATGCAGAAAGATGTAATTACCCGTCGTAAATAAATCATCAACTTGTGAACTGTTATTTAGTTCAAATAATTCTAAAATCTGCAATTTACTTAATTTAATTTCAAAAACATGCTATTTATCATAATTTCCCAAAAAAGAAGTGTAAATATCCTCTTTAAACATTCACAAAATTACTCTCTCGTCTTTTTTTTTTTTTTTTTTTTTTTTCCTAACCTTTTC
>NW_010386253.1:0-1052 GCF_000414095.1 Morus notabilis
CCTTTTTTCACCATCAGTGGACCCCCCTTACCTCGCACGTGCACAGCGCAGTTCACGTGACTCCTCTTCCTCGTGTGACCACATCAGTTCATCACTCATCACGCAGGCACCATTTGACGCATCCCCGAAAACCAAAGGGGAATGGGACCTTAAACCCCAAAAAAAAATTGGGTCATAGCCTTATAGGAAGTAGTTGGTGTTCGAATTTTACTTTTGTCAAAATCTAATTGGGAGATTTTTTAGTACATATCACGTATTGATAACTCAAGTTTTTTAATTATTAAATTTATATATTTTTTAAATTTTATATGTTTATATAGATTTGATAGACAAAAAATTATATTACGGGTATGTTGACGTACTGAGAATGTCCCAATTTAATAATATCAGGAAAAAAATCAGAACTAACTCTCAAGATGCTAAAAAATATTATTTATATCACTCTATTAAAAATAAATAATTATCATTCAATTTATACAAAAAATTGTAGTGACACTTAATTATTTAAAATTACATAAATAATAAATTTACACAAACCATAATAAACCATGTAATTTTCTCTAGTATTAATGAATAATTAGACTGTAAAACTACTAAGTAGTTCTTAATTTAATTAAAAATAAAAGAAAGAACTAGGATCCATCTCCCGGCACCTAAGCCCAACCTCACAGACCATTCAACTTTTGCATATGTCTTTGAGTTATTTGGGGTATGTTCTTTTAAAGTATGACTTGAGTATAGTTATTGAGTTAAATTTGAGTTATAACTTGAGATAAAGTTGTAACTTCAGTTCGTGTTTGATTGTGTACACTTGAATTATGGTTTGAGATGAGAATCTTTTTGAATTTATGTTTGAGTGCATAATAAGACTTGGAGTTGTGAATAGTGGGGAGAGAAAAAATAATACCACATCATCATTTTAACTACGTACATAATTCAGGTTTAGAGCCATTTATGAAATTTTTCAAAAAAAAAGCCTTCTAAATAACAATTAAACCAAAAAGAAAAAAAAAAGCCTTCAGGCACCAACCCACTCTCCCCAGACACATCAA
>NW_010386254.1:0-1063 GCF_000414095.1 Morus notabilis
AATTAAGGCTTCTATTTTCATACATATTCTTGCCAATTGTGACCCCAATATGTTTGCTTGTGGTTGCAAAAGTACGAGCAGCAGACATTCGTTTAAAAAAAAAAAAAACTCAAGAGAAAAAGTTCTAAAAAAATGAATTGAAGTTCCTCGGCTTAGAAAAATGAAAGATTTCCCATCTTCTTTTGGCAAAATGGAATTAAAAAAAATTACATACTTTGCCATTGTTATGTATATATTTTTATTATTTATGTCATTTTAAATAATTGAATGTGATTGTGGCTTCTATAAATAATATTTATTATTATTTTATGTGGTATTTTGTTGGGAAGACTTTACATGTAAAATTATATCAACACACTTTAAGATCTTAATTTGACCTCAAAAGTTAACATAATTAGGTTTTGAGTCCTTCTATGCATATAAAAGGGGAGTCAGCTCGAGCATGGGAAAGAGAGCCGAACCATATACGAACTATCGGTTCTGATATCACTTGTTGGGAAGACTTCACATGTAAAACTGACCTAATGCACTTTAAGAGTCCAACTTAACTCAAAAGGTTAACATATTAAAGTCTTGAGTCATTCTATGCATATAAATAATTTTACATGTTCATCCACTTTTCATGTAGAACAACACATATATACATTTTTCTCAATATGTTTTTTATTTTTTTTTTCCTTGAAAAAAATCCCCCGTAATGTTTTGCCAATAAAAAAGGCCCGAAAGGCCAATGGTCACTAATTTAACCGCATGAAGAAAGATACCAGGCTTGGATTTAAGAGGGATTGGGTTAAATCACACATTATTATTACATAAAAAACGTAAATAATTATTTGTGTAGATTTTTGTGAGCAAAATATTTAGGATTATAAATCCCTGTTTTTTATTAGCATATATGATGCTCAGCACTGTTTAGAAACCCAATTGCATCAACCATCGGCTTCACACGTCAAAGAAGTTTTGAAGTTTGAAGAGGGGTAACTTGGACATTTCATTCCCATCCCAATTGGGTTACTATTTTGAAGCAGTGATGATAAGAACATTTATTTATAATTTAGGAAAA
>NW_010386255.1:0-1063 GCF_000414095.1 Morus notabilis
AATCATCCAAACAAAACACTGATCATGATTCAAAATCACTGTAAACAAACACTGATTATGAACTAAGATCTAAAATCATGATTCTGGATATATCTATCAAACGCAACCTTCGTATCTGTACTCCTCGATGGCTAAACCTAATCATAACTTATGTAGTTCTCGACGTCCCACTTGGGAGAAATAGCTATGGCGCAACAAAGAACTTTTTTTTTCCTTACTAATTAATGCTTGTCTACTAATTTAAGAAGTAATTCGTGAAAATTAAAAAGTTCAAAAACCAAAGTATCAGGTACTCATAGTTCAATAACTAACAATATTGATAACTTTATTTTAAAATATGCAGCAGTACTACTGCGGCTGAAAGTATTTAATATAAATACCAAGCTAGAGCATTACTTTATTTGGTAAATAATATAAGTAGTACTTAACTCTATGGAGTTGATCATTTATGAGTAATAATTCGTTTTTAAATTTTAATTTTGAAAGACCTTTATTAGGTTTGTCTTGAAAAGTAAACGCTACATTTTCTAAATTAACTGAAAAGAAGAAAAGAACAGGAACGTATATCCTGTCTAGGTTGTCCTGGTCATGAGGCCGAGTTTAATTAATGTTTTTGTTTTTGTTATCAGGAGTTCAATTAATGTTATCTTGTATGAAATTAAACATAGTATTTTTGTCAGAATGCTTTTGCTACGTAGACCCACAAGATGGTGCAATTGGATAAAATAATAAATCATGTTGTTTTAATAACGTGGAAAACGATGACGGGTAAAAATGATTAGGACACATATTAGTGGAGTCATTTCAGTTTTCCACATGTCATGTTTTCTGATTGAAGCATATCTCAAATCCAAATGGGTTCCCATCATTAACTGTTTCGACACATGAACTAATTATCTTTTCGTTGCTGCATTACATTATCTACTTATAACCTTGTTCTTTGATTTCTCCACAATAGCATGAAAAAAGAAAAAGAAAAAGAAAACGTAAAGCACGAGAATTTGACTATGTCAAATAAAGATCAAAGCTAAATTATTGCTAGAATATATATATATATATATAT
>NW_010386256.1:0-1063 GCF_000414095.1 Morus notabilis
GAGTACTAAAATTTCTACTACAAGGTATGAGTGCAAATGAAAAATAAAAACTTAAATTACAAGTTCCAAACTGTTTAAAACGGGACAATCCAAGATCCGGTGAACCACTCACTGACTCTCGAACGAGTTCTAAGATAAAACATGCAATATGATTAAGAAAAAAAATATCGCACACACGTACGAATTTTTAGGACTACATAAGTAGTCAAGTAAGAAATTAGATTTAGTTAAAGTTACAGTTAATGTTATTAAATTTACTGTTTTATTTGTTATTAGATTATTATAATATTATTTCACATTTTATTTTTTACACAATTTACTTTCTTTTTCAACTTATTTGTTCTTATTTTTTATATCAATTTTTTTATTTTTTATTTAGTAATTATATTAACTATTAATTCTATTTTTTATTTCTTATTTAATTTTAATGTAAATAGCAATATTTACTTTTTTATTAGATCTAATTTTTTATTTTTTCTATTTTAATGTAAATATGTTTTCTTTATTTTTTTTGTTATGATTTTTCATTTTTTATTCCACCTTATTTTGGGTTAATATCAATCCTTTACTTTTTTATTTGATCTAACTGTTTATTTTTTTTTATTTTTTTTCTATTTTAATGTAAATATCAATCAACTACTTTTTTCAATGTTTTTCTAAGTCTTTAACTATATAATTGTTTTTCCTTACCTTTTATTAAATCCTTTACTAAACCTCCTAATAATTATTTTTTCTTTTAATATATACTTCATATTCTTTTTTCACATAACATTCAACCTAAACACAAACATACACCAAAATTCAATTTAATACCAAATTAACTAATCAAATCACTACTAGTTATGCAAAATTCAAGCCTAACATAACAAATTTAACAAAACCAATTTCAAAAAAGTTCCCTATTAATGTATTAACTTAACAATATCAATCTCAATTAAAAACACAAAACTCACACCAATCTCAATTAATCACAACAACAACATCATCAACAACATCAACAACATTTTTTCTCAGCAAAACCAACCACAACCACCACAACAACACCGCCAAAATCAGTAAATTC
>NW_010386257.1:0-1063 GCF_000414095.1 Morus notabilis
CTATAACTAAAAATTAACCTATATACTTTCTTAAACTTTTTATATTGGTATATTTTATACTATTTCCCTTTTTAATTTTTCAATCGGCCTTCGGAAAAATAAAACTATAAAAAAGTCCCAAGTGTTCTCGACCCCTAGTGACTATGACTACTGGGTAAAAGTTTAGGCCGCCCGACTCGAATAAGATTTTCGGTCTTGTTGGGCCGGGCCGAGCTAGATATAAGGAGTAAAGCCTGGCCTTATTAACGAGCTGGCTAGGGCCAGGCTCATTTATAAGGCAAATTTAAAAATAAAAAATTCGTCTAGTCGGGTTGATTGGGCTTTAAACCTAGGCCTAGCCTAGATTGGGGGTTTGGGCCGTACATAGGCAAATAGTAGTAGGCCTATTGCAAGTATCTATCATATTGATTAATGTGGGACGTCTTAAATAAAAGGCTACACGTTGGTTAAGAATCCTTAGCACTTGGAAAAATGACAAAAAGATTTTAGGATAATTGGCACTACTAGCCCTTGAACTTTAAGCATACTGACATTTTGATTTGTCAAAATTTTAAATTTTGACATAATGTTTCCTGAACTTTATATTTATTTATTATAGTTTGGTACGATTTTAAAAATTTAACAGAGATAGTATTACGTGATAATTTAAAATTTTTTATATGCAAAATTTTGTTCTTTATTACTATGGAAACATATAGAAAACTATGAAAAATTTTGCACTTATTGTAACTATGTACGTAAAATTTTTAATTATTATGTTATAAGAAGGTGATTATATATATTTAATTTTTAAAATTGTTCATCAATTTTAACGTTGGAGATCAAAATTGTCAAAAAAAAATGAAAATTTAGGGACTAATACGTATAAAAAACTTAAGGAACAAAATGCCACTATTTTAGTACCAAAACCATGGATTTTAATGTGTCATTGTTCTTTCGTAGGATGACTTGCATACAACATTATTGCTCAAAATTGTTTTCTGCAGGCTACCATACTTTGGTTGATGGGGAAGAGTGGATGATGCCTGTTTTGTAGCAATGACAAGATAATGTTGTTGAGAAA
>NW_010386258.1:0-1043 GCF_000414095.1 Morus notabilis
ATAAATATCCTATTACATCTTATGCTTTTAGGACACTATTCCCAACAATGTCAATCTATGAATGTTATATATTATATGAGATATGCAATGTTAAATTATATTTGCATACTCAGCTCATGATAAGTATGATTACGTTTATGACTGTGATGTTATGTAGTAACATGTCATACTACATACACATAATAAGACAAATAAGACGAAAAAGTTAAGAGTGTCGTACCAACCTCTCGACCTACAGGGACGATTTAAGGCATGAGGAGGCAATCATTCAGTACGTGATGAGGTAAAATAGGGTCACAGTGTATTTGGGGACCTTGCGAACCCTCTCTACCCACTGATCGTGCACACACCCTGTACGAACACTCGGGTCCATCAATTTAATAAGATAATAAGAGTTTAATAAGACATGATAATAATTAAGCATAACTGGAACATGCATATTTTATTACATTTTTCTCAATAGTTTTGCGAGATATAGTTCTTACTTGCTGAGCGAAAGCTCATTTAGATATGTTCATACTGTAAGTAAGAAACCTATCAGTAATTCTTGACAGGCAGTGGCAAGCGGCGGACGAATGGTAGAGATGGGAATGGATACCGCTCATGAATAAACCTTCAGTAGTAAGTTTAAATAAAATCATGTATTTACGGTGCACGAGATTCAAGTATATATGTGTGTATGTTATTGAAGACTGAGGTTGTAATTATACAACCTTAGTTTAGAAAGGTTTTAAGAAGTATTTGAAGTACGAATTTATAACGATTTCTTATTTAAAATTGTTTTGGAAGATCTTAACTTAAGTTACGAAATGTTTTATGAATTGTTATTAACATGTTTTACGAACTTCTTATTAACATGTTTTACGAAATTATAATTTCATTTAAAAAAAATTCATCTATGAGTATTTTAAGTTAAGTTCAAGATTATGTAGTAAGTAATGGCCACGTAAGCAGGGTCATTACATAAATAGACCAGGGAGAATGAGGGAAATGTCATAATTTACATGATCAATACAAATTAATAGCATAATCTTTATGAAGAG
>NW_010386259.1:0-1065 GCF_000414095.1 Morus notabilis
CGACGAGCTTACTTCTGGCCTTTTCTTTTCTAGACAACAAGTTGTGTCATTTTTCTGAATGACAACACTTGCATGGTCTTGGACCCATTGATCCAGTACTACCACTAGCTTACGAATTATTCGCAATAATGTTGAAGAGCCAATTAAGAAGACGTTTCGACTCATATTTCTATTAATGTATTTTCTGTTACAGATGGACAAATATTTTTATGTGCTGATTTTTTTGGAATCAGATCGTTTCTTCTCTAAATTGAGATCTTTTCTGGTAAAAGTGAAAAGAAAAATAAAGACAAAAATAAAGACTTCATTTATTGGCAATGCCACATTTATTAATTGGTATGGAAAATCAACCTGTTTCTTTTCCACCATGTAATCCAATTGCATTGCTTTAGTTGTGGAAATTGGATTTAAAATTTTCTATGATGAAAACTATGGTCCCCCCTCGCTAATTAGTTTTTTTTTCCTTCCATATCATTAGTTTTGAATTTTTGTCTATTAGTATTGAATTGATTAATTAGCCAATGATTCTCCCAACTTCGTTGTTGTTGTTGTTGTTAAAATTCTCTTTATTATTTTTGAACAATAAGTGTGAAAGTGACGGAAAAAGGTGTTACAATTTTTTTATTAGTACCCAAATTATTTGTTTAGTTAGCTCGATTAGTATCTGAATTTAATTGTTTTGACAGTTTTAGTCTCTAACTATAAAAGTTTAAATCAATTTTAGAAATTTAAAGAACGTAATCACATGCTTTATCACTGGATAATTTTAGTTGTATATAACAGTAATCACATGCTTTATCACTGGATAATTTGAGTTGTATAGAAACAGTCACATAGTGCAGAATTTTCTCTTCAATGTATTGCCCTTAAAAACCTTTGGGAGTTGGAATATTTTTCACCTCATGCATGTGATAGTTTTTGTAAAATTTTTAATTTTTTAAGCTATAATGCGATGGATATGACTTACTTTGTTTTCAAGAAACAAATTATCAAGTTAACAAACAATAGTACCAATAATTTTTAGATTATCTCCAAAATAAATGCTAACGGGAAAATTTCATATTG
>NW_010386260.1:0-1064 GCF_000414095.1 Morus notabilis
CATGGCCTAACATGGAGAAACCGAGTGTTTTAACTTGTTTTCTCGCTTTATCCATATTTAAAGCGATTTGGTCCTAATTAGTAAGATTCTCACATATGAAGACCGGGGGTGCGCAAAATATTGAAGAATAAACATATAAGGCTAGGTTTAAAACTAGAGGGTAAATAATAACCATGACCCAATATGTATAAACCGAGAGTTTTAATTTGTTTTCTCGCTTCTACCTTAATATTTCAAGCGAATCGGGTCTAATTAGTTTGATTCTTACATACGAAGGACGGGGGCGTGCAAAATTTTGCAGAATAAACAAATAATGTTGGCTTAACTAGATGTTAAATAATAACCATGGACAAAGATTGAGAAACTGACTATTTGAACTTATTTTCTCACTTCACCCTTATTATTTCAAGCGAATTGAGTCTTATTAGTGAGATTCTCACATGCGAAGGCTGAAGACGTACAAAATAGTGGAGTATAAATAAATAAGGCTAGATTTAACTAGTACTTAAACAACAACCATAGCCAAAGACAGAGAAACTGAGTGTTTTTACTTGTTTTCTTGCTTCACCATTATTATTTAAAGTGAATCATGTCTAATTAGTAAGATTCTCACATACGACGGCCGAAGGCATGCAAAATAATGGACTTTAAATAAATAAGGCCAGGCTTAAAGCTTAAATAATAACTGTTGATGGTGGAATTTCGTCGACAAGATTACGCTGGATTACCACGCGATGGTCAGTTGGGTTATCGGCCAAAACTAGTTATATTCTCTGGAAAATGTAATCGGTTGTATTTGTTTTCAAGGTATCTTGAAGACGTATAGATTGGTCATTTAAAATAAAAGAAAAGAACACACGAGTTTATAATGGTTCACTCTATCATGAAAGAGCTAGATCCACTTGTTACTGTATTTTTCTTTCTTCAAAGATTATAAAATCCTCTTTTCTCTTTCTAAGGTTTTGCCCATTTTGTATCTTACAGATCACATATGGGTACATTTGGGGCGGACTATCACAGGAGATTCCCTAATGGTTTCTTTCAAGTAGCCTATTATCCTATCT
>NW_010386261.1:0-1065 GCF_000414095.1 Morus notabilis
AAAGTCACATCTAAACTCGAATTCTAAACTCGAATCAGCGAAGTGAACGAGATTTTTACTGTAAAAGAACTCAAATTTTAAATTCAAATCATCGAAAAGAACGGAGCCTAGTCATCTACAAAACAAGCTCTCAGTGCTCACTAATGAGTTTGGTACTCTAGCTAGCTAGCTGAGGAGATATGAAAATTTGTAAGAGTAAAGCCACGTGCATGCATAGTGCACAGTGAGATCATACCTCAAAGCAATATTGCATATGTCAGCCAAACCAAACTAATCATCCGCAGCATCAAACTGAAAGCGAGGCCAAGAAAGAGAAGGACACAAAATATCTGTACACCATGAACTCGGACCACACTTTAACGGTGGAAAAATTGTGGGGTCTGATCAGTCTGATCAAAGTGTGTGCCAAATAGTAAATATTTTTATTATTGTTTTTCTAACATCTTTGGTGGTTTTCTCTCCTTCTCATATATATGTATACACAAATATATGTATATATATGCATGTGTTTGTGTGTGATATTCAGTGAAACATTAACATTTCCTTTGCCGGATTGGTCAAGCTTGTTGGCCGACCAGCTTTCGCAGCTGTACATATAAATGCCAAAACATGCTTAGTAATTTGTTTGGACTATATATCAGAAATATTGGGTGTTTTTTTTTTCCCCCATAAGGCAAAGAGAAAAAAATGAAACTGGACACGCATGCATGCATAGAAAGCAGAAAAGATCTTATCTCTTTCTCTATTTTTTTCAACAGATTTAGGAACGTAAAATTTGCTTCTTAATTTGCAGTGAGAGAGTAATCTTAAAATGCATTATAATAAATAAGATAAAATCTGAAAAACATCACTCATGTTTTTAAAATATCATACAATTATCCCTTTAATTTATTAAAAGAACTAAAATATAACCTTTTAACTGGTTAAATGGTTAAAAAATGGCATACATGTGTTTAACAACCAATACTTAAACATTACCTTAAGCATAACTAGTTAAGATATTAAATCTAGAGAAAACATTCAATAAAAATAAGAGAAATGTAGGGTAATTATTTTTTGTCACTC
>NW_010386262.1:0-1066 GCF_000414095.1 Morus notabilis
AAAAAGTTATCATCATTCATAATGTGATGAGAATAATTAAGCTGATCTCCAATGTGGGTCCCCTCTCCTCATTCATTCTACGACAACTTTCAAGACGGGCGAATCAACTCGGAGTGAGGCGCGACACAGAGGGCAACTCGGCTGCGCACTGAGCCACCGATCCACGCACTCGGGGTGATAGCAATGGGAGCACCCGGGCAAGACCTTGACCTTCTCTCCGTCCTCGAAAACTCCGAGACAGATTGAACACTCCGCCGCCATATCCGACGACGGCGCCGACTTGTGAGAGATCACGGGAAGTCCCTTGATGGCGACGGCGTCGAGGCCCTGCGGCGGGGGATTTGGCGGCGCCGTCTGCGGCTGAGAGGCGTACGGAGATGCGGCCACGTGGCGGTAGCGGCAGGCCCAGCGGGCGTAGAGGAGGAGGAGGGTGACGACGAGGAGGGCGGAGAAGATCACGACGATGAAGAAGAGCGTTTTGCCGCGGATTTGGAAGCTCCGGTCGTCGAGGACCGTGTAGTGCCATTGCGTCGTCGGCTCGGAGTCTTCCGGCTTCATGGCTCAAAACGACGTCCTCGTCGCGTGGAGTTTCTGTTTCTGCTGAGATTTGTGGAATGTTGTCTTAAGGGATAAACGACGGCGCGTTTTGCGTCGGCGGCGGTTGCATTTTCAGGAGTGATTGGATTTTTTTTGAGTGCTCTGCTTATTATACTGCTTGGCTTAGGAAGTAGATCCTGCGAGGTCTACTGAGATATTATTGTAAGAAGAAGGGCACAGATCACGCGTAAGTATAGCGCGTGTAAAACTTTTGATAAATAACAGCCGTTCGATTTTATTTTAACTGTGATTCGGAGTTTGGTGCATATTCGCGTGTTAAACAAGGCTCTTGGGTGAATTATTCTGCGGACCCACAAACGTTGGACTGCCGCCGATATTTACGGTTCTTTTATTTTTTATTTTTTTTATTTTCACTCTGTCTTTAATACAGGTTTATTAGAACACGAGACGTGTTGCTTAAACCAGTTGTTAATATCGTTTTATTTTGCCTTCTTCTGGAATTTTCTTC
>NW_010386263.1:0-1065 GCF_000414095.1 Morus notabilis
ATTTTACAATTTTAACGTAAAATTTTACAAATCTTCATATCTCTTAGTGCGGTGCAGGAATAAAGCACCCTGACATCATAAAAAGACCCATATTTTAAGATACTTTACTAGTTTTTTACCGCGTGTTACTGTGGGAAGATTGTTATATCAGAAAGGAGGTTAGGAGTTTTTAATATATATACACATATATATACATATATTTCTTTAAAGGTCCACTAAAAAGGTCTGTATATTATGTTATATTATTTGCTTTTCGTTATATATATGTACATATATGAAAACCTAAAATTGATAATGCTCAACACAATTATATAGAAAACAGATTAATAACATAAAAAATATACATAAACAAAATTATGTACAAACAAAGAAATGAACGTAAAGCTTTATGTCCCATTGCTACTTCCTTCATAGATAAACAAACAAATTAACGATTCTTCACAATAAGATCTGATTATATAAATTTTATAGCAAAAGAAAAAAGAAGTGCTGAAACATTGAGAAGAAAATGATTAACTGAATGAATAAATAAATAGTTTATAACAATACTTTGATTTAGTAATTGTAGCTCAGATATCTAACACTTTCAGCAAAATGCAATGAATGTGATTGATCTATAATTGTGACTGTTGTGGATGCCTATTTGTTTTTTATAAAATGAAAAATACTGATGGTAACAACACAAAAGCACAAAAACATGATAAAATATTGTATTCATCACAATAGGAAAAAAATAATAAATAGAAGTCCAGACCTCCCCTCCTTTTGGCTTAAAACCGAATAACAGAGGAAAGGTAAGGGAATAAAATGATCAAAGAAACAATAAGGGGCAAGACTTTACCTGTAGTAGAGTGACGAAAAAGATCCAGTCCAAAAACAGAGGACAAAATAAGTGATCAAGAGGAAAATTGTAAAAAGAATTTATAAAACAGAAAAACCCAAAAATATCCAATTCAAAAACAGATGCAAGGGTTAAAGACTCAAAGAAAGACTATACAATTGGAATGTATGGCAAAAGAAAACCAATAAGCTACTGGACAGGAAAGGAAGAAGTAAGGAAAAAAA
>NW_010386264.1:0-1066 GCF_000414095.1 Morus notabilis
TCTGGAAGAAAATTTTTGAACTCATGGGAACGCGCCTGAGGATGAGCTCGGCCTATCACCCGAAAACAGACAGACAAATTGAGGTTTTGAACCGATACCTCAAACAATATTTGCGTGCCTTTGTTGCTGACAATACAAAGCAGTGGAGTGCTTATTTAGGCTGGGCAGAATACCATTACAACACCAGTCATCAGTCGACTATTGGTATGACACATTTCAAGGCCGTTTATGGACGTCCACCTCCCACTATTCCGGCGTACATACGAGGAACTACTTCCATTCAAGCCGTTGATGAAAACCTCCGGACCTGAGATGTCATCTTACACCAGCTGAAGCTGAACTTAAGTCAAGCTCAGAATCGTATGCGGCAGATTGCCAATAAGAGGCGCAGAGACATCCAATTCAACCTTGGTGACTTGGTTTTGGTTAAGCTCCAACCTTACCGTCAGACGACGGTGGTGAAACGTTTGAACAATAAGATCTGCAGGCGCTACTTTGGGCCTTTTTCCATCGTTGGGCAGGCAGGACCAGTGGCTTACACACTCAGGTTACCACCTGACAGCAATATCCATCCTACGTTCCACGTTTCTTTGCTAAAGGAGTTTAAGGGTGACCATTCTACTACTTGTTTCCCTTTACCTGGCCTCAGTCATGCCAACAAGCCACTGATCTATCCAGTAGCTATCATAGTTGCCCGCCTACTCCACGACCACGAAAAAGTGATTAAGCAGGTGCTAGTTCAGTGGTCTCACAGCCCCTTGGAGGACACCACTTAGGAAGAGTTGTCTGCATTCGGCCGCTTATATGATATACCTGACCTTGAGGACAAGGTCGTTTTCGAAGATGCGGGGAGTGATACGTGGGCGGGATTGACTTTGGATGGTGATAGAGTCCAGGAGAGGTTAGCCCACTAGATTAATACAACGGCCCAACTTAAGGAGACTAGGGCCCAATACCAAATCAGGGGGCTAGCAAAAGAAGATGATCAGTTTAGCAATACAATGGAGAAAGAGGAAGAGCTTCCATAAGCAAAAGAGAGGGAGACATGTGAGACCAGGGTGCGCAA
>NW_010386265.1:0-1067 GCF_000414095.1 Morus notabilis
CGGTGAATGTCGTCGTCGTCCCAAACGACACGTAAATCACCGACCGCGGAGCCTGCTTGTCGAGCCACTCCAGGCACATGTGTCGGCCATTCGACACGACTTTCTTCTCCGACAACGTCTCCACATTAATATTGAGTGGCCCAATTGCCCAATGCTTCTTGTTTGGGTGAATCCTAGCCATTAGATTCACGTAAGGCCTTTCAATCGCCATGCTGGTGTTGTACAGATTCCCTGAGCTAAAGTCATTGAATACGGATTCCCGTACGGTTAACTCCAAGATCTCCTGAGGCGCACATCCTTCAAAGGACGGAACGTCTTCAGGGATTATTAGATTTTCAATATCTAGCTGATCTACTGCTACTTCTTCCTTTCCGTCGCGAGAATGAAGCATGGCGGTCGCAAAAGCCGAGACGCCTTCCAAACTGTACAACTCCACGTTTGGTACTGCAGGACCAACGCCGCCGTGGACTACCGACGACACTAGGAAGTCATGGACGACGACGACTCTTCGGAATTCGGATGAGAGTTCGCGCAGGAACGCCGCCACGGGCTGACGAAGATGGCTAGTTGCGTGGAAGGTGGGAAGGAGATGAGTAGGGAAGTCTTTGGCGGCGTTGGGGCTCGGAGGAGGGGAGATGAAAGGCGGGATGACAAAGTCATGGAAACGGATCATTTCTTCATTGGTGGAGTTTATCCCGCCGTGGATTTGCAGCTTTCGCGGGATGTTTTCGGCGGCGGCGCCGACGATATATACGGGAATGGCGTGGGCGGCGACCAGTTGGGAGAGGCGGATGAACTGGTGTAGATGGCCTTGCCACGGCAAGGGCACCATGACCACCACCACTTGTGATGGACTAAGGCCATTAGCCGGCGCAGTTTGGTTTTGGGGATGGTTGGACATTGTGAAACTACGGAAATTTGTTGTTGCGTTAATTATTATGGTTTTAACTCTTATATATAGGTAGAAAATATTTGTTTTTCTACGGTGGGTGCATATTCGGTGAAAGGTTCGTTGTTCATATATATATATATATAAAAGTATACTTTATTACAATGTTTTAAATTTT
>NW_010386266.1:0-1067 GCF_000414095.1 Morus notabilis
TTTTTTTTTTTTTTTTTTGTGGTCCATAACAGATTAGATGGTCCTATTTCATTGAAACATGACTTGATAGTGACAAAAGAAGTCAGTTTCAACTTTTGGGGATTTTTACCGTTTTAGATACCTGGCTGTGGCATTTCTTTATCGTTTTTAAGGGGGAAGGGGATGTATGGGGAAAAGAAAACAGACAAGCATTGGCCCATTACTGGGCCAGATTGCTAAGCATAGAACAAACAATCTTCTGTTTAATTTCTCATTCATTTTCTGTAAGTGCTATGATATCTATGATGAAAAATCACATATGCATATATGTCAAATTTCTGCAGTTCAGTAAAATTGAAGTTACCGTTACAAAACTTTTTTTTTTAACCTCTAATAACACTTTAGTTTCATGTTTCATAGTTGTATAATGAAATATTCATGTATGCATATGTGTCAAATTCCGCAATTATGTGAAACCGAAATTACTAATTTGTCACAGTTTTTATTTTTACCTCTAATAAGTTATATTTTAATTTCATGTGTACCATTTTCCTTTTCATAACGGTTCCTATACTTGGTTCCTTGTTACTAATTGCTCTCACTTGGCAAAATCAGGCACACCTTTGACCAGAAGAGATTGAAGCAGCTGCTCTACCACCACCCGTGGGAGGACGTTCTCTACGCCAAGTGAGAACTTCCGGTCATCGTCAATCGCGCGTGCTACGCATACGCCCTCCTACTTTACCCGAGCATTGTTTTTTCGGATTTTTTGAGTCTCCAATTCATTGAGGTGATTACTTCTCTTGTTAGGTTAGTGTTTGTGCTGCTAATGGCAGAGCCTAGTAATGTTATCTGTAAGTTTACAACAAAATAAATAAATAAACGAACAAATAAGTTCACAAGGACAAAATCCTCTCAAAGCAAACCCATTTGCCCATGTTTCTTTCTTTCTCTCTCCTTTAAAATAAACTAATATTAAGAAAATATATTTTGGCAGATCAAAAATATATTTTGGCTTAAAGTTGTCCCAAAGGGACTTAGCATGGTGCCTAAAAATTGAAATCTAGCAAACCTTAAAAAAAAAAAAA
>NW_010386267.1:0-1067 GCF_000414095.1 Morus notabilis
AGACTATGTGTTTTGACACGAAAATTAAACTTATAAAGTTATTCATCACATGTATAACACGTGGATTAGCTAGTTGTTAACAAAAAATTCATTATATTAGGGTTTCAAACGGAATTGACACATGTCACGCAAATATTTATTATTCTTGAAAAGTTTAGTACTCAATTACTCTTCCACACATCACTCTTAAATTTACATTATTTGAAAGCATATTTTAATTTTCGTTTAATATTATGATGAATAAAACAAAATAGTAAAAACAAATTATTAATCTTACTCTTCTTATTAATTAATTAACTGAAACACTTTCAGCAAAAAAATAATTAAAATTAATAATTTTTAAATTCACATAATATTTTTTTAACTTAATTCACATAATATTTTTCAAAGCATCACATTTAAAAAAAAATGTCTATATATATTACATGTAAATTAGAATTAAAAAGGTATATTTTTGAGAAAGATTAAATATTTTTAAGAATAAATTGGAATCACCAACACAACCTAGATTACATGAAATTTATTCTTCAAGAAACTACTTTAACTTATAGAAATTAAAGGGGGAAAAAAAGAGTATTCACGAGAAAATAATAGTTGAAAAGGGTACATAAAAAAATTATTTAAGAATGCATCGGAGAAAAATCGTTTTAGCTACACAATTAGGTAAAAGTTTTCATGAGGATCATTAATGGCAAGACTCAATAAAGTCTATCAAATTTAAGCCTAAAGACTATTTTAGCATAAAAAATAAATAATCAACAAATCGTAAAATAGGCAGTATGATCGTCATAAAAATAACAATCACCCATATCAAAAAGATAAAATAATACTACTATAATCCTTTTCATCTTCTATATTCTTCATCCCTTCAACTTTGTCATTTATTTTTACTCTCATTGACTTCACTTCAAGTGTAGAGTTCGAACCCCTTCCTTTTCTTTAATGGGTAAAGTTAAATAATCTTCTTTTACCTTCGCAAAAGAAAAAGAAATCTTCCCTTCTAAAGAAAAAGAGTTTCTTTGGTAGGATAAAAAAAATGAATTATAGATAATTTTTTATTTTTAACT
>NW_010386268.1:0-1067 GCF_000414095.1 Morus notabilis
AAATGACCTTCTAAGTAGTAGTTAGTTGAAAACAAATTCGGAACGAGGGAGACATAGAGCATATGTTTTTTGGGATTACCGCAATAGTGACAAGAATGTTATTATAATAATAAAGAAAACGCCAATAATAAAACAAGGGAAGTTTTTAATAAAATAAGGAGAAAAAGAACAAACATTGTTTATTGTTTTATTCCATAGTTTCTTTCTTCCTCTCTTTTCTCGTGTGTGTCCAGCTTTCATTGTAATGGCTGTCTATAGACATCTTGCGTACGGTTAGCTCATGTAATTTCGACGAAGCTCCAAAATTTGGCGAAAAATGAGAATACTTGTCCTTAACAATTTGAGATTAATATATACAGTGAAGCAACTTGATAAATATAAGGAAAGTCTTCAATTCAATATCAGATTAGAATGATATATGTATATTTTTTTTAAAAAAATATGTATATTTTTTTTAAAAATATGTATATAAGTGTTTAAATAAATTATAAGTATGTCCTCATATTATACATGTTTTAAAAAAATATACATATTTTTAAAAGAAGTATACATGTGTCATCTCAATCTAGTACCGAATTACAGATAATTCCTATAAATATATATAATATATATAATATGTGTTTATATAAAAATAAATGAAATACACCTCTTTTTCTTTTCTTTTCTTTTCTTTTTATTAGGCATTAAAATGTTTTCTTGAGAGTGTTAAGAATTTAGACTTTTATCTCTGACTCTTGATAAATACTTTTTTTAGTGTAATTATTTGACTAAAAAAGTTATGAGTCAAAAATAAAAAGTAAAAATCCTGACCCACTTTCAAGGGTTATTTGTCAAGATTACCATTTTCTAGTGCTAAAACTTTAGACGAGCTGCCCGCGACCACTGAAAATTTCAAATTTTTACCTAATGACCGAGCCCAAATTTTCGGGCTGCCAACCCTACCTGAGAAAGACCATCGACGGCCTTCAGGCAAGTTTTGGCTGCCCGAGCCCAGTCGAGCAACCCGAGACTACCCGAGTGCCCGAAATTTTTTTTAATGTTTTTATATATTTATATATTATTATATA
>NW_010386269.1:0-1067 GCF_000414095.1 Morus notabilis
TTTTTTTTCCCCTTGTCATCTGCTTGAAAAGGCTTTATTTACATAATTTCTATTGAGAATTGATTGTGATTTTCAAATACAATAAGTCTAATATTTCATATATATCATAAGATGTATAGCGCGTAGCAAAATGCAAGGAACAAGATTATATCTATAACAACAAACAAGAAATCAATTAATCTGACCGTAGTTATTTTACTCTACGATCCGAGTAGAGTTTTAGAAATGGCCTTCTCCAAGAAGTTTCTCGTCTCATTGTTGCAAGTTACTTTGTTTGTTTTCCCACTTCTGGTTCAGGCTCAGGATTCATCAGGTTAATTTGACATTCTCCAACTAATTATTCAACCACCAGTAAAACTCCTACTGATTTTTCCTTAGAAAAATCAAGGAGCTATTAATCCACCTAAATCTTTTCAGGTTTCATTAGCATAGACTGCGGGATATCGGATGTCTCACGCTACACGGACGAAACAACCGGCATCACTTACTTTTCAGATGCAAACTTCGCAGAAACTGGCAAAAACCAGGGCATTTCACCAGCATACAAAGAGCAGAATGAACAGCAGCTTTGGAATCTCCGGAGCTTTCCTGAAGGTTCAAGAAACTGTTATAATCTGAAACCTTTGGCTACAGAGAATGGTACTAGGTACCTAGTTCGAGCGGGGTTCTTGTATGGAAACTACGATAACAAACGCCAAGTACCGAAGTTCGATTTGTACATCGGAGTTGAGCTTTGGGATACCGTGAAATTTAAGGATTCAACGACTGCAATGTACAAGGAAATTACTTATGTCCCTTCATCCGATCACATATTTATTTGTCTGGTAAACACGGGCAATGGAATTCCATTCATATCACTGTTAGAACTAAGGCCTCTACAAGACGATATTTATGTAAGTAAACCCGGCACATCACTCGAACTCTACGATCACTATGATTTTTGTCCAGCAACTGATGAAGTAATGAGGTTTCCCCCGATTTATGTTCTTGTTACTGCTTGATTTTCTTTTCTTTTTAGTTCTTAAAAATCTTAACATCTAAAGATTGGGTTTTTTCTTTTTTTTTTT
>NW_010386270.1:0-1067 GCF_000414095.1 Morus notabilis
AAAATGTAGAAACAAAGGACAGACCTTTAATCTTCTTATTAATCCAAATCTCAAGTAACATGCCAGCACCAATTCCACCAGCAATACAAGCTCCAAAGAAGCCGAGGTTATAAGCAAGTGATCTCCGCGGAAGAAAGTAGTAGTCTGGAATTTCCCTCATCTTCTTCGGAAGACGCTTCTTTATGACCGGTTTACTACTTGGGTCTTTCTGCAATTCAGTTCCAACAGCTTTCCAATCCACACCTTTGAATGGATCTTTTGGCTCTTCACTTCCCATTTGTTTATTTATTTCAAATTTCAAATCCAAATTTTACAGCTACAATTAGGAAGCACGAACTGCAAATTTGAAACAAAGCCTATGATAATCGTGAGCCCAGTGACAAATTTTTTGCAACTAAATTGTTTGGTTGGTTACTGAGAAAATATAAGAAAAAAGACATCAGAATCAAATTACTCAACTCTAGTAAGTACAAAACTTTCGTAAATTCAATCCACATTAAATCGAAATCAAAAGCATAAGAAAAACTAGCTTTAAATTACGAAACCAGTTTACCACAATTAAGAGGAAAAAACAATAAATCATCCACCAAATTTCCAAGTTTCCAATAAACAGAAACAAACACAATCATTCATCCAAAGACCACGATGCTAAAAATGGGCGTCCAAAAACAAAATCGGACCGTGGGATCATCCAAAAGCAAATTCCAAACCATTCGAACAATCCTTCAACCAAAGAAAAATGGAAAGAAAAAAGGAAAAATTATGAAAGATAATAGCAGATTTAAGCATCATCATTTCTAAAAATTCGAAAATACCCCTCCTTGTAACAAACAGATCTGAGGAGACTGGGGGAGGAGAAACTGATACAGAGATTGGAACGGGCGGTGGCACGCTTGGATGCGCTCTCGGCCGGGAGGTTTCAGGGCCGGAGGTTTGCCGGAGAGCGGCTGCGATGACGCTGCGGCGGTGTACCCGTTAATTCTGGCCTTCGACGATCTGATTAGGCAGTATAAAAAGAGCCGAGAAAGGGGGAGACTAATAGAGAACGAGTTGAGAGAGAGAGAGAG
>NW_010386271.1:0-1067 GCF_000414095.1 Morus notabilis
AAAAGATTAGTCGGACCTCGTAAACCAACAGTCATTGTACTGTCAATTCCAACGAAGAGATGTTTTTGCTCAGCAGTCTGGGAGATGGAGAGAAAACATGTAAAGTTGAGGAAGTATTGAAAACAATTATAACATATATCATAATCACTTTGCAGTGTTATATAACACATACGTAAATGCATCTACTTCTACAAAACCATAGCTAACTCAGTGGAATATTTAAGGTTCTAAATAATCCTTCTCCAAAATGAAAAGGACTCGGCCTACCACACCGTCTTGTGGTAAGTTAGAATTGAACTCAATTGCTGATCTCAAAATTGAAGCCAAATATTTCGTAACAAGTTGAACCATCTTACTAACAGTAAAACTCAATCTACTCAACATCACAATTACAGATAAACCAGCTCTGGAAGGATAACTCACCTGAAGGGTGACGCTGTTGACATTTTTATTTCTTCCCAACTGCCCATTGATGCTATACTTTGAAAAGAAATCGATAGAACCACCAACCACTGGTACGCCAAAGTTATCGTGATTCCCTCTGAGGTCAAAAAAGATGCTTTTGTCAAGTCCACTCCTTTTCACAACATCTTCCATCACATTCTGGTATTCCAGCCACTCGTCTTCGTTTATCTTCATTGTCAATAAATCCTTGCTCTTCCCATCTAGAAGCGATATGAACAACATGAAGTTATAGAATGCTGGATAAACACGTCAGTTCCATTTAGGAAACAAAAATGGTATTCAACCTCCTAGGATTGAATAAGGGTGCTCTTTTCGAAATAAGCAGACACTAAAGTATAATGATATAAAAGCAACATGGCTATGATTTTTACACAAAAAGTTGGTAGTTTTATTTACCATAACAGCATAATACAATTCAAGATAAATGCTTACATTAACAAACAAGGCTCTCACATCTGGCTTTGCCAATAAATCACTCAACCTTTTTGATCAGTTGACACTTGATAAGCATATAAAAGGCACTTTTTTTTTTTAAGAATTAAGAATAAAAAGGGGTTAAAACTTGCCATACTTCCATCTATTGCACAACAAGCAACTTAACT
>NW_010386272.1:0-1067 GCF_000414095.1 Morus notabilis
GAATGGATCACCCAGGGCATAACCAGCCTCCACCTATGATGATGGTTGGTGGTGGAGGTCAATTACCATATGGTGCTAACCCGTACCAGTCTAATCAGATGCCTGGTAACCCGACTCCAGGATCAGTTGGATCCATGCAGTCTGTCAGTCAGGCTGCTGGAGCCCAGCTTGCGCAGCACCAACTCGCGTATCAGCACATTCAACAGCAGCAGCAACAGCAGCTCCAGCAGCAGCTCCAAACATTTTGGGCGAATCAGTACCAAGAAATCGAGAAGGTAAACGATTTCAAGAATCACAGCCTTCCCTTGGCGAGGATCAAGAAGATTATGAAGGCTGATGAGGATGTAAGAATGATATCTGCTGAGGCACCGGTCATATTTGCCAGGGCATGTGAGATGTTCATCTTGGAATTGACACTGCGATCTTGGAATCACACTGAAGAGAACAAAAGGAGGACATTACAGAAGAACGACATTGCAGCAGCGATTACCAGAACTGACATCTTTGATTTCTTGGTTGATATTGTGCCAAGAGAGGATCTTAAAGACGAAGTGGTTGCATCGATCCCAAGAGGCACTTTGCCTGTTGGAGGGCCTGCTGATACTCTCCCTTACTGTTATATGCCACCTCAGCATGCTCCTCAGGTGGGGGCTTCTGGGATGATGATGGGCAAGCCTATGATGGACCCGCCTATGTATGTGCAGCAGGCTCCCAACCCCTACATGGCTCAGCAAATGTGGCAGCAGCCTTCTGATCAACAGCAGTCATCCTCGGATCGTTAGTGGCAAAGCATGGGAGTTGAGAAGTGTAAGTTTGTTGTACTTTTATCTGCCACTGATTTGTGACTGAAATCTGGAAAAGGAAGTGGCTATTTCATCATGTCATTGCAGGGGAATATGTAACCTTTTGGCTTGAAAACTAGTGTTGTTCTACTTTTACGGATTTACGTTGTGAAGCATTTGGATAGTTATGATCTAGGTAGCAAAAGTTGGTTTGACTGGTTGTACTGACATGATATACGTTGCTTTAATTTGAAAAACTATGTCGTTAATGGTTTCCTTGTGTGC
>NW_010386273.1:0-1068 GCF_000414095.1 Morus notabilis
TTTTTTTTTTTTTCTAGTGAATGGATACAACGCATTTGACTGATTTGAAATAATCAGTTATTCTACCTAGGGTCATCCAATATTCGTGAAATACCCTACTAGTAGAGGAAAACAATGCGTATTATTGGGAAATTTTTAAGAATGTCATAGAAAATATATTATTTTATTTTTGCCATCAATTTTAAGTTATTCATTTATGCCATTAGTAGTCTAGTATAATATCTTTCATATTCCAGCAGAATTATTTTTCTCTGGTAGGGATATTTTTTATATTCTACCAAAATACGTTTCATATTTTATCACAATATTTTTTAATGGCATAATTAATAAGATTTTTCGTTATTCTCTCTTATTCACATTTTATAGAGGTTCTTGGGTTAATTTTCTCTATTATTTTTCCTTATTCTCTCTTCTTCTCTCTCATTCACATTCTATAGAGGTTCTTGGGTTGTGGATCATGGTCGTTCGGCTTTACTTTTGTAATAATCACGCACTGAAAACTTGATCATGACCGTGTTCAATGAGAATTGTGGCTAGGAGCATAAAGATCGTGTTTGTGATGATGGAATATCATGAAGTTTCCCGTGATAATTTTTGGATCGGTGTCGAATTGGAGATTTGAAAAAACACTAATAAAACGCTTATGCATATATGTACCATAAGGTATGTTTTTCTGTCACTTATGAAATGCTAAAGTTTTAAGTAATTTTAGTTATCTATATTAGACTAACTATTTTATATAAATAAAAATTTATGTCAAACTACAGCATTAATGAGAATTTATCATCTAAGTTGCAATTTTTACTCATTAAAGGAGGAAGTTAGCAACAATAAGTAATAGCATATACATTAGAAACAATTCTCACTTTGCATAATCATTATCGTTACTAAATGTAAGATTTAAACTTGATAACGAATTATAATGCAACGGGAACGTGATTGTATTGTTATACTTCATACGTCACGAATCTGTTGTGATGACCACCAAAATAATTCCACTAACGACATTATATATTTATTTTAATTTCATGTATCTATTTTGTTTTTATAATATATATATATATATAT
>NW_010386274.1:0-1041 GCF_000414095.1 Morus notabilis
TTTGCTTTTTAGATAGAAAGAGACTTTTTAATGGTTGGATATCTTCCACCATTGATTGTATCAATTGGTTAGTAGATACTTTCTTCTACTTAAAAAAGAAAAAGGCAGATATTACCTTAGACCATTAAAGTGAAGAATATGGAACGGACCGTTGAATCATTCTCCTAATTGTTGAATTTTCAGGTTCAGGAAAATGGTCCGCAAGGTGGGGGAGACAAATTTAGAAACAAGGTGACTTAGTTTTTAATTTTTTATGGTCTTTTCTAATTATTTATATAAGCTACTTGTATGGAATTTTTGCAGCTATGCATATAGCTTCTGCAAGTACTAGTGTTGCGAATGCATCTAATTTCTCAGGAGGAAGTGATATTGATTTGTGTTGACTGCTGTTGGTACTGAGAAATTGAAGAATGACTCCACAATTGCATCTGGTAAAGAGAAAGGTTCAACTATCAACATTGAGATGAAATTAGTTGTAGGTAAGGGTCTTAAATGCCATCCCTGGTTTCTTAGTTGCTGCTTGCAGCTCGTTTCATTTCCATTTAGGGATGTACATCTCTATTTTAGGGTATATATCGTCACTTTGATAGTTCATTCTCTTTTCCTCGGCAACATTGGAGATATTTGACGATATAAACTTTTAACTTATCCGGTCGTAATTAGGTTCCAAACCAAAGGGTGATCAAGGTTCTGCAACAGTTGGCGAACTAGAGTCTCATACCGAGTCACACCCCGTTGCAAATATCGTTGATTTTGAGGATGCTACTACTGAGAGTGGCAGCAAGTCTACACAACTAGAAAAGTTGAAGGACCATTCTTTGTATGTGTTTTATTTTACTCTGTGATTATTACTTTGTTTAAGAGATACATTAGCGATGACTTCTAGTATGTAGAAGAATAAAACTTTTGGCCCAATTTAGTACAACATGTGTTAATGCTCGGTGCAAAGGTCTATTCTTATAATTTCCACCGTTTCAATTCATGAATAGGGGGTTCATCAGGAGGACTTGGATCAGGACTCTAATCAGGACCCTGATCAAG
>NW_010386275.1:0-1069 GCF_000414095.1 Morus notabilis
TAATGGTACTTTCATCCGAATTTACTGTTCATTGTTGAAATTAATTTTTGATGATAGACAACTTAAAATCCACTCTTCAATTCAACCTTTTTATTAAAAAGTTTTCTTTCATAAATTCAAAATTTCTATTTAAATCCATGAAAAGAACGGCCCTTTAGACTACTCCAGTCTTAGTCTCTCACAACAAATTGTACAGTAATAAATCAATAAAAATAATTCAAAAAATGTAATAGTACAATAATTATAGTATTACATTAAAAATGCTTTTATTTTAAGAGTAATTTCTAACTTTTTTTCCCCTCCTTGGATTCAGACAATCTTTATTAGTCATTAGGTCCAATTTACCCTTTATTAACACCACTTCCTTTAGCTTTAGCCACAACCCACAAAAATATGACCTACTTCACCAATTGGTGTTTTACTGTTTTTGATTATTTGCTTCTTTTCCAAATGTTAATGCTCAACACTACAATGATTTCAAGAATTTTATTGACCAGTTTTTAATCAAAAGTATCTACAAAGCACTGCATTGACGATGGGAATCACTGAACATTGTGAATTTGTGATGGCGGCGCCCTATTGGGACGGCAGGGATCTTGTGTTGGCGTTATGCAAGAGAGAAGATTGTCGGCATTATAGAAAAGATCGTCGGTGATGGAACATATAAAAGAGGGAGGAGAGAGAAAGAAAAGGGATTAAAGGGAGATTATAGGGGTTTTTAAATTTTTAATATCAAAATGACATGTTTAACAATAATAAATAATATCAATAAATGGTATACTCTAATTAAGGGCATAAGTGGTAATTCTCCAATTGACCCTCATTTTGGTCTCTAAGTTAGACCTCATTTAACATGACTTTCTACCAGACGTTTGGTGCGTTATATTATATTGGCGTATAATGTATAATTTTTACGTACTAGGTATTTGAATTTGTATTATATTTAAGATATTATACTAATTTAGGCCTTGTTTATTTTGGGTTGTTCTTTTACATTTTTGAGTTAGGATAACTTGAGTAATGATCTTGAATTGAGTTTGAGTTATAACTTGAGTTGAAGTTGTAACTT
>NW_010386276.1:0-1069 GCF_000414095.1 Morus notabilis
AAAGAGAGAGAATGATCAAAAGTATGAAAATATTAAGAAATAGAAAGCATTAAAAAAAGAAAAAAGAAGATAAAATATGTATAAAGAGAAAAATTATATACAACAATAGTGTTTTATATTGTTACAAAAAAAATAAAGGAAGGGGTCATTGATAATGTTTTATTTTCTCAGTATTGAAAGGGAGAGAAAATAAAAGAATAGAACGATAAATTAATTTTTGAAGCCACTCTATTTCCCATTCACCCCATTTGATTATATGCTTTTCAAAATTAAATATATTATAATTAATATACTATAATATAAAGTATAATATACTACAAAACGTATATTAAATTCCAAACTAGCTTTCCATTATTTTAACTTAAATTTTTGTATAATAAATTAATAAATTAATTAATTAATTATATGTATATTTTACAATAAAAATAACTCATCGGGTAAATGGGATGTCGTGAATACCCCTAAACACTTGACGGGAAAATCTGCCATATACCCTGCCAACTTATGTGGGTTAATGGTGCAAGGATGATGAGTATTTTTATTCGCGAGACGGGTTGACAAGAAGATCACTCCACCTCAAATCTGTCACATTGCCATCCCTAGGAGCGGATTGTAGAGAAAAAAAGGGAGGTTTTAGAGAGAGGAAGTTTTTGGAGAAAATGGGGAAGAAGAAGCTCCGGCAAAATTTTGCCTACCTGTGCGACCTATAGCTGCAAAAGTATTACCCGCGACTACGTTACAACTTCCGCTTTTAATAAAGCATGTATTTCGAACGCCGAAGAAAGGAAAAATAAATAAATAAAAGAACTATAGCCGCAAAAACCCCTACTGGTTTTAATTTTTCCTAAAATAAACCCATCTATGTGAAAAAAATAAAATGAAAAATGCATTTATAGCGGCGAAAAAATTAAAAAGGCCTCGCTACCATTAATATGTTAAAATCTTGCAATTTCCTCTTACCCACCACGTGAAATAAAAAGCGAGTCCATGGATGGATTTGGGCCAAGTATGTGGGGGTGAAATTTTTTGCCCCTACATGCCTTACATTAGGGCTGATAATTTCGAACAC
>NW_010386277.1:0-1069 GCF_000414095.1 Morus notabilis
TGTGTGGTTTGAATTGCAATCTGATCTGGCGTTTAGATGTGTGCAGTTAAAGTGTAAATTTGAACAACAAATAAAATCTGGATTTGTGTTTTATCCAGTGTGGAGGGCAAGGAGAACGGGCATATCTTTGCCCTCTTCATTCTGTTACTTAGAATAACAATTCAAGTTTCTATCAAAAAATTCAAATTTAACTTTTTGTACTACGGTGTTTTCTCTTATAAAAATTCACTTTTTAACTCAAATCAGCAAAACAAACGGGGCCTTAACTATTCAAACCTTGATGATTTGAAAAGTAGATAGGGGGGAGGGGCTAAACTTTGTGATGGACAATTCCAACTTAGTCTGAACGAAAAATAAAATCCAGACTGGGTGCTTTCTAAACACATATTTGAACTTGGCTAACCACTTGGACTGAAAAATCGAGTCCGAATTAGTGAACCAAACAGGGGGTTAGATTCTATTAAAGTTTAGTCTAGTATGACGTTGTTTCCTTTTTGACACTTGCATCACTGTCACTATTAACGGAAAACATGTTTCAAGCATATTGTTGATGGCGCAGCAGCATTGTCTCTGCCTACTGCTTAGATTTTTGTCTTTGTTAATAAAGCCTCTAGATTACATGATCATGTCGTTTATGAAACTTCTCATTGGTCATTTTAGTTTTAGTTCTACTTTATATTCCCTTAAGTGATACGTCTAATGCTAGCAGCTTAGTTATAGGACTTGATAGTCCTCTGTTGAGTGTTGAGGGCACATATGTTTTGGTTGATTTTGGGTTGTAAAAAAATTTCTCTGAGGGTTCATAGGCTTATGGATATATGAAGGCTTGGAACATGATTCCATCCTTCATGATCTGAGATTATATATATCTCAGTTACAAGACTCTCTACGTCAATTGTACTACGTGAAACCTAGGTTTTTGACAATAATGGTAGAAAAATGCATGACAGATATACATTTATAATATTCTCTACCCAGCAAATGTATTCACAATAAAAGTATTGTGTCGCTACAAACCTTTGTGACCATTACAGAATTTGTACAATATTCTCCATCCAGCAAATGCATT
>NW_010386278.1:0-1069 GCF_000414095.1 Morus notabilis
CGATGCTCATTGCTACCCCAAATTACCAACCTGCCCCTTTCCGTCTCTCCTTCCCCTTCTCGCATATACAAACCTAAGAGGCGGGGACCTATGACACTTGCTGATGTCATTTTCAACTTTTCTCTTAATATGAAAAGAACAATTCTAAGGTGCCTTAGAGATTTTACTTTTGGATAATGCATGTTAAAGTTTTATGATGATTCTTCACTAATCAACTCTTGGAACAGCTTTGGGACAAGTGAAAGACAGTGGGTGGAGGCCCAAGTTGAGAATACTAAGCAGCAAGCTATTCTAATGGCACTTAGATCTCAAGTGAGTTCAGATGAAGCACACATTCATCTTGATATTCATTCTCTCAGGTATAAGTTTCAAACTTACTAATTAATTCATTATGCTTTGCTGTCTTATCTCTTTTGCGTCTCTTATGACTTGATGTTGCAAGATATATACCTGCGTATACATGGACAATCCCCTGACCCTCACTCCAAAATATAAATGAAAGTGCATTAAAATTGTACGTTGTTTTGAAACAGAATTACACTTCCAAAAAAATAAAAATAAAATTAAATATGGCTGTATACTAGGCTTAATAACATCAGTATAAATTGGTGAAATCTTGTACATCTTGCTGTAGCAGAAAATGCTATTATCTGTAATAACCAATGTTCCATAATGAGCAGGAGAAAGCATTCTGAATTGGTTGGAGAACTATCAAATCTTTATCACAAGGAAGAAAAATTATTGTCCGAGGTTTTTTTCCACCTGATCTTTCTGCAATAGTGGATGTCTCATCTAGTACTATCCTTTATAAGAAAAATAGTATTTTTTTGTGGTCGCATTTAGTTTTTTCTATCTATTTTAATGTAAATGCGCATTTCTTTTAGACTATTCCAGATCTTTGTTGGGAGCTGGCCCAACTCCAAGACACATACATTTTGCAAGGTATTTTTTGGTAGCTTTCCCTTTTTGCAAGTGTATTTTGAACCTATCTGATTTACCTTTTGGGTTCTGAAAATCTTACTATTATTGTTGATGCAATCTAAATAAAATTTTAGGTGATTATGATTTG
>NW_010386279.1:0-1069 GCF_000414095.1 Morus notabilis
AAAAAAAAAAATCCCATTATCACGAGAAATCACCCCGTCTACTTGATAAGACTTCAGTGTCATTTAATTGTTTTGATCTGATAACGTCCTATTCCAATAAAATCTGTAATGCATTGAACATGCAGTTGAAACTGTGGCATGTAACTTTTCTCATGGGTAAGCGATGTAGAGATCCTTAGTATCATTGCTAGGGCACAGAAGTTCTAATCCTCTGCAAACTGTTGTTGGAGGTCCGCAGCTAATGTGGCACTCCCAATATAACTTTCATTTTCTTTCTTTACCTGCAATGCATGTGTATGCAGGGCTCATAGACGTGCCAACTTTGCAGCCAAACTGGTGTGTGACAGTATCAGAAAGGTTTAGTACAATTTCATACAAATTTCATTCTCCCTCTTAGCAGGTAGGAAGGAAGGAAGGACATAAGTATACATTTATCAGACGCATTAGTTGATCAAAACCCAAGTCTATCACCTCAAAGTCACTGTGGAAGTTGATAAAATAAGAGTGATCTATTCCAAGAAATGAATATGCGGAAAATGAGTTGAAAGCAAGAAAAAGAAGTAAGTTTGACATCCACCTATCCGCATCCATGGAAAGCACATCAGACAACTGAAACTCATAGGAACCAGGAAACATTTAGATCTCATACCATACAAGATCATAATATGTTCAACAGTCAAAAGGAATCGAATTTAACACATAAATCATGGCCTTAATGTAATTGCAGTGTGACACTGAATTGAACAATGAAATACAACCTTAGGCAACTCAAATTGTTTGCCATACATTTAAATTCTATATAGAGTTTATAAAGAAAATAGGGAAATTAAATAAGAACAAAACCCCTTCAGACCAAACAACTCAAAGACCGGAAAATAAATAGAAGTAGGTGCACACTTGCAATACTAACAAAGTGCCTAGCTAATGGCCCTGCAAAATTTATAGGTGCTAGCACACTCTGAAACACACACTCAGGAAAGAATTAGATAACTAGAAACACACTGGCTTTACAAAATTCCTTGTCAGTGTTCTTGAAAATGTCAAAAATGCTTTAGAATAAAATAACACT
>NW_010386280.1:0-1068 GCF_000414095.1 Morus notabilis
TTTTTTTTTCCCCCCCCTTACCAAACTTATATATTTTTAAATTTAGAACATGAGCATTCGAACTCTTCACTTTATGATGGAGTCAAGTATAAAATTACCGTTAAATTATGCCTACAATCACCTAAACTTATATATTCATCCCCTCTTTTTTGACCTTATATAGATATATGTATGTTATCTATATGTATGCTTTATATGAGAAGCGTTTGTGAACCTTAGAAATAAATTAAGATTAAAAAACTGGACAATATCATCATAAAGCACAACAGGTTTAAATGGAAAGAGAACTATTCTGCTTGTTACATTACCAAAAAAAACAAAAAAGATAAAATCTAGGGTTTATGCGGATTGGTGTTGATTCTATTCCTTGCTTTGTTGGTAACACTATTATGGCTGATTTGGCCGATTAACGAAATTTAGTACAATTTTTCCTTAAAAAATAATAAAATCTAGGTTTATACGTTAAGGCAAATTTAGTGCATCGGAATTAGTCATATTATAATGTGGTAAGACAAGTGGAAAGGTCAACTTTAGATGGCATATGACCTACCACGTTAACATCACTACTAAAATGGTAATTTTTTGAGATAATCTCACAAATTGTCCATAAAATTTACCATAAATATTATTTTAGTCCGTTATTTTTAAAATGTATTACAGTTAATTCCTGAGTTTTAACTTTGTTTCAGTTTTGGTTTCTTTAACTAGTTATTAAATATTTAATGGAATATATGTAAATTAAAGACCAAAATTAGAAATGGCTAAAATTTAAAGACTACCCATAGAAATTAACTTTTACTTTTGTATTGTTTTAGTCTCTAAACTTTAGATGTTTTTTATTTTGATCCTTAATTTTGACAATATTATTTTTACAAATATTGTCAAAATTTAGCACCTAACTAATAGAATGACCAAAAATACCGAAACAAAATAAAACTTCAAAGACTAACTGTGAGACGTTTTAAAAATCAGAGACCAAAATTAGATTGAGGATGAATCTTAGGACCATTGGAATTAACCCTTAAAAAATTGAACATTTGTTGAAATTGGTAATAAAGAGGAGGGAGA
>NW_010386281.1:0-1070 GCF_000414095.1 Morus notabilis
GTTGTCCGACGTGTCCGTGTGAATTTTCTCATACAACATACGCTAATCAATGTCTACAACAAATCTTTGATGTTGCCACGTTGAATGTCCATTACAGCATCTTTTGTAGTTGTCCATTTTTGGCCAATAAAATAACTTGTTAGGCTATTCAATAAAATATTATGGTTAATTACGTATTTAAGTATGGGCATTTTTAGGACCATGTCTATTTCCCCATATGAAGATTTCTAAAACCAGATCTGTTATGGTTGTTTTAAAGAATCAATAATAATTTGCACATTTGAGCATGAATTTCCTTATCCATACTTAAAGCTGTGGTAGCCATTATTATATATGTGAAGAAAACGATTATCTCAATAAAACTCTCCGTTAATTTCAAACGGTTATTTATTCTAGTTATGATGGAAACACTTGTTTCTAACTTCCAAGAGCTTTTGAGGTGTTTAAATCTGGTACTGTTAATGTATAATCAAGGATGAAAATGTCGAGTACGGATAACGGATATTCTGAGGAAAGAAAAGAATATCTTGAGAAAATCTTAAAATTTTTTTATTGAAATTGTACAAAATACTAAAACAGACAATATTACTTTATTTGAATTAGAATAATATTTTTTTTATAATTTAAGAAATTATAATTAATATATGATTGCACACTAATTAGCTTATAGTGGAGATGTTCTGTTCTGTTGCACACCAAAATAAATGGGTATCAGTTTTAAAACGCTTTAAATATTATAGAACCAAATGAAAGTTACGCACTAATTCTTAAAGCGACATGCGCCATTCTAGTCGAATAACATATTATTTACCCAAAAGATAACCTTTTTTTTTTTTTTTTTGTGTTTTATGCTCGCCACTGATTGGGGCAAAACGCCCCAAAAATTCCTAAAATCTCGAACTCCGTACATCTATTCAAGAAAAGACTGAAGGCTAAATCTGTCATTTCGTAATCCGTTTAGAAACCTTATCCTGAAGTTTTTTCTACGGTGTGATACATGGGGACAGAGATTAATTTATTACTCGAACACGTGAAACTCAAGCAGAGTCCAAAGGCCGACCGACTTTGAT
>NW_010386282.1:0-1070 GCF_000414095.1 Morus notabilis
TTTTTTTTTTTTTTTTTGCCCCCCTTAAATTCTTAGGTAGGACGAGTTTTCAATAATTATGCGTAACTATTGATGGGTAAATATTCAAATAACTAGTTTCATTAATTATCATAAATTTTTTTTGATCAACTATCTAATTTATTACAACCGTCAGATTAATATTTTAAGACTAAAATAACGATATCTATTGATGGATATATATTCAAATAATCATTAAAACTACACCATTCTTTGGTAAATATTGGAAAAAGTTAAATTAACAAATGAAATAACTGATTTAACTAAATCAACCGAGAAAATTAGCCGAAACCACTCGTATTCAAACCACAAAAAATTGACTCAGCCGAACATGTTCGAGCCCTTAGCTTTGGATAAGTCATTAACATGACGGATGGACATATTTATTAGGATTAATGTAACACCATGTTTGGCACTACCTAAGGTTTAATCATTTGATAAATGTGATTTATAAATTTTACTAGTGTATTATTGAATGTGATTTTAACTTTTGACTATATATTATTTGTTACTAACGATTATTGCAGTGGATTGTCCATGGATGCTCAGCGACATCAAGTGCCCAATTGATAATTAATTAGTTGTTATGTCTTTATTTTAATACAATTGTTTTTACATGCCAAAGTAAATTTTCCTTTTCATTTCATCTAAATATATAAATATAGGAATATATATATATATATATATATAAAAGTTGAATCACATCAATAAAATTTATTTTGGAGTGTCCCCCCGAAGGGTCATCTTTTTGGCCCTACGGGTATGTCAAGTTTTAAAAAGCGTCCAATTTAAATTTCATTGCTGAAAAAGTTATGTCGTTTTTTAACAGTGAGTCGTTTAGGCCGCACGTATAGAATTATAGCCTGTTGCTTAGCAAATTAATTGCGGGTCCCACACGTTTGAACACCAATTCTTTTTGGTTCCCTTCTTTATCTTTCTGTTGATAAATAAATTTACAAAGGATCAAAGGTTGAGATCACAAAATGGTTTGCGTTTTGAAATGTGTATCCAAAAATAATAAATATGTATGCTAGGAACATTTGCAGTAATCT
>NW_010386283.1:0-1071 GCF_000414095.1 Morus notabilis
AAAAAAAATGAATTGTTTATAAATTATTCATATATTGTTTAATCTTTTTTGTTTATAAATTTTTTTTTATAAATAAATCATTTATAAAACTTATTAAATTGCTTATAATTGTTTATATTTTTTTTTTGTTATGTCTTTTGCTTCAAATTTTTCCTGCTTTTGTTTTGTATCCGTTTCTTTTATTGATGTCTTTTTTTCTTTTTTTCTTTTTTTATAATGCGTAACTTTTATTTTAAATGAATTGCCCGCACGCTAAAAACTAGTATATATCTCAAGCCTTTACGCTTTATAAAACTTCAAATAATGTTCATAAATCCCAAATGGAAATGGAAGTAACAAATGGCCATTTGCAAATGTTCACGCTGCATAAATCACTCTAAGGATTAAGAGCCCACATTGACTAGTGAAGGGACAAATGGCCATTTGCCAGAGTACATAATGGGTGATCATTTCCTTTCAAATGCATATCATAATAGATTTTATTTATATTAAATTTAACAAAAGTTATATTTTATATTTTTAATTTCCATCAGAGATTAACATGTTAATATTTTAATAGAATGTCATCTCATTATCTTTACAATCAATTATATAGAATTTCATCTCATTATCTTTACGTTTTGTGGAACTTATAATTGACGTAATTGTGGTACAATCACGAACATGTTGTGGAACTAAAAAAAAGGTGACCAATATATGATTGCCGTCAAAATCAACCTTTTCGCCTTGTAATCCTAGATTTTAAATTGAATAAATTGAGGCTGTTATTATTTTTTATTAGATAGTCTATTTGTGAAGTTTGAATAACCTTTCCGAAAAGAGAAACAAACCTTCATCGACTAATTGTTCATTACATAACACCGTTCCACAGGAAAGTGGTGCAAGCAAACCTTAAAATTAAATCAAAAATTATGTTTGAAATGAATGCAAACAAAAAGTAAAAGTACAAGCAAGATGAATGAATTATTGTAAGGGAAATGCCCAAAAAATAGGTGACTGAAGAACCAATATCAGTGTTACCGGTCTTTCGGCGACTACATTTTTTTACGGAAGTTAGTCCCACAGGAATGC
>NW_010386284.1:0-1071 GCF_000414095.1 Morus notabilis
ATTATGATCATGCACACTGAATACCAGAATGAAGTGCGGTTATTACCATATGAGTGGCCAAGAACAGGTCATAAAGTGGAAAAGAAAGTTAAAAATCATATCCAGGTGATGAGGAGTAAGAAATCAAAAAAATTACCTCGCGTCCTCTCAAGCTCTTCAACTAGCTCTTCTGTCCACTTCCTTTCCCTCTCGGAGCAGCTTGTGCTACAAGCAAAACCGTTTTAAACGTTAGAGTTACTGAATAGGATAAACTGGACAAGCGATTCTGTAGGGTTGCAAAGCTAATGTAAAGCACCAAAAGCATGAGAATGAACCTTTGGCTACATGACCCGTCCTGAGCATCAAGATCTTTCCAATCACTAAGCTGAGGTGGCTGGATTTCTTGCAAGGCTCGAGCATGTACACCGCTAGCATTTAATGCTTCTTTTGTACGACTCTTGGTCCCGGGGCTGAAAGTCTTGGCAGCATCAATCATGGAAGAGAATCTTCTGCTAGGTAACCGACTAGGTGACTTGCTTTTTGGAGGTAAATTTAGATTACTTGCAACATTTTCACCATCAGGAGTTCCCACAGCACTTGGATGATCAGCTGCATTCATTGTGCTATTATAGAACTGCTCAAGGGGTGTCTGCAGCTTCTTCAGATCTAATGCCTGACATGATATTGTAGAGTTATACAATTACGTTCTCTAATCCATAATATAGGACTTTCAAGACACAACATTATCGAGATAAAAAAAAGCATAAGATTGATCTCATTCTTGGAAAGAGCACCTTTTCATCCAGAAAGGCTCTAATTTTTGACTCTGTCACTTCATCATCATCCTCAGCTGCAGATGGGCCAGAAAAAAATTCAAAGTCGTTCTCCTTGCCAGATACTCCAGGGCTGCAATCAGCCATTTGAACAGTTTGACCAGGAGCTGTGTTCATTCCAACTCCATCCAACTCCAAACTTTTATCAAATTTATATGGCCAATCATCAGTTGGTTCACACATAGGATTAAAACTCTAGTCAACAGAACAAACCAACCCATGTATAAGTTAGTGGTACACATCTAAACATATATATATA
>NW_010386285.1:0-1072 GCF_000414095.1 Morus notabilis
AAAAAAAAGGAGATGATTGTTAGACCATTTACGATGCAAATATAATTTTACATAAAAAGATGTTAAAATAGAACATTTAATATGTTATTTTATTGTATATTTTAATATATAAATTATTTTAAATGTTTAATTTTTTTTTATAATCATTGAGCTTTAAAATTTTCAAAATAAACTTTTAATTTTTAGGTAATTTAAACGTGGTAATTGTTATTAGTATTTAAAAAATAATATTACTTGACACACTTTAGATTTTATTATGAAGTTGTAATTTTTTTTTTCTCAAAAGTAAAATACATGGAAGATTTTAATGAAAAGAAAATATATGGTTAGCATAGGCTTTTTTAATATTGTCATTTTTAGTCTTTTTTTCAAAGAATAGTTTTATTCACATACCTTTTTTTACTCTTCACACTCCTTTTCAAATACTCACTAGACATAATTAAATTTATTTTTTACACACTCTTATTATTCCAAAATTATCTTTAATTATTTTCATAAAATTATTAAGTCTTTATAGCTTCTTTTTCATTTTACATCTATCATCTTAATTTATTTTGTTATTTTAATATTATTATTTCTTTATCTCTCTATTTTTCTCCTTTTTTTCTGGTTGAAACTTTAGGTATTAAGTGTTTTTTTCATACATAAAGAAAATTTACTGTTTCATTTTTTTCAGATAAATAAAGGACATTTAGTATAAAAAATTTGCTATTACATTCCTGAATAGCAACGAAAAAAATTATAAAAAAAAAATATCCTTTGTTTTTTTTAGAAAAATGTAGTAATAAATTTCTTTGTGCATGAGAAAAGGCTTCATGCTTAAGCTTCAACAAAAGAAAAATAGAGAAATAATAAGGCTAAAGTAAAAAAGTAAAATGAAATTGTGAGTGTGAAAAGAAAAATGAAATGCTTTCAAAAAAAAAATGAAATGGAGAAGAATTAATAATCTTAGGGCTTAGGGATAGTTTTGGAACAATAGGGGTATGCAAAAAGAAAATTTAATAAAGTATAGGGAGTTTTTCTGGTGTTTCATTCTTTTTAAGAACATCGGTATTTCTTACTTTTTCAGTCA
>NW_010386286.1:0-1073 GCF_000414095.1 Morus notabilis
TGCTCAAGAATCATGTCTCACTCAGTCTTGGGAATATGCCTAAAAGAAGTGACCAAGTTGATTTCTTATCTATTGCACCAAGAACAGAAAAGAATGCCCAAGAAATCTTTCGAGTTAGAAAAAGGGTCTCAGTTTGACATTTGATGTAACGGGGGTGACATGGTGGCATGCCTTTTCTTGTATCACTCTTCTTTGGGATTTTTCATGTTCATCGTGTAATTTGTATAGGAGAAAAATATTACGTCCCTCTGTTTTGCAGAACTTGTTTGAGAAAACCTGCTATTAACTCCCAATTCACTGTTGAAAAAGAAAAAAGAAAACAGTCAAATACTGACTTATTGCTTGGATGATATTTCCTCTCTTTTGTTGTTTGTATGCTAATGTCGCCGTCACATAGTAGTGTCTACTGTCCAACATTATAGTCATTTTCAATTGTCTTTTCTTTATGGGTACGGAGTCACACGATCATTTTAAAGGCTTAATCACGAAATACAAACTTTCTTCCTTAACTATAGCCCTTGTTAACATCGTGCCCCAATTTTCAGATTGTAACATTTCTTCCCCTTGTTATACTAACATATGTAGTTGTCGTTCTTTTGAGTTACAGTCATTTATATTTTGAATCGTTACTATTTGCTTTTCTTCAAAATTCTAATACTTCTAAAATGAATAAGACTCATTAAAAATGCTAAAACAGACATCCATTAAAAATAGCAGAGTTACAACTCTTACAATACTCGAATACTAACATACTTTGAAGTTTGATCTCACAACTACTGCAATAATTCCAAGAGTTCCTTGAGCACCTTCTCAGATTTCCCACCAATCTTAGTCGCCTTCCGAGCCTCTTCCCCTACTTTCTTAGCCTTTTCCCTCAGCTTCTCATCTTCCATTACCTCCCTAATCTTTTCCCCAATCTCTTCTCCACACACCAACTCAGCTTGGTCAGCCCAACCCCAGTTCCTTTCCCATATTCCCAGTCCTGCTTTCTCCACAATCTCTGCATTCACCTTTTGATCCCCATGCTGTGGCCAAGCCACCATAGGAACCCCCTGCCGAGCTGCTTCGATCAC
>NW_010386287.1:0-1068 GCF_000414095.1 Morus notabilis
TTTTTTTTTAAATTTTTTTCCCAATTATCAAAATTTAGCTAGCTTAATTAAATATTGCATGCATTACTCTTTCAAGTTTTTGAAAAAGGTCATGAACAATTCTACTATTCTTACCCCTTATACACTTGTTTGCTTTATATATGCGTGCGTGTGTAAGTTTTTTGAAAATGAATTAATTCTATTAGCTATTTTTTTTCTTTCGTTTAAATAGAATGGATAGAAGTTGGATGTCATCCGATAGAAGATCACAAGACTATGAATTTGGTGTAGAAAGTTTCTTACAATTTGCATTAGATCACGTTAATGATTCTAGTGCCATTAAGTGTCCATGCGATCAATGTGGGAATTTGGAGAAGTATAATGGTAGAGAGATAAGAAACCATTTGTACATCTATGGTATCGATCAAAGGTACAAAACATGGTATTGGCATGGAGAAAAGGTTGAGAATGAATCACCTAAATTTGATGGGGCCCGCAATGATATGAAAGCACATTTGATTCTTTTGATGATGACACTATAGACATGGTATATGATGTGTATGATAGGTTTGTAGATCATCCGGATGAATTTAGGAAGTTGCTTGAGGATGCAGAGATGGCTTTATATCTCGGATGTACAAAAGTTACAAAATTCTCTGCATTACTTAGCTTATACAACTTAAAAGCGGGAAATGGGTGGAGTGACAAAAGTTTCTCAGATTTGCTACAGCTTCTTGCAGATATGCTTCCAGAAGAGAATGAGCTACCTAAATCTTTCTATGAAGTGAAGAAGACACTATGTTCTTTGGGAATGGAATATAAGAAAATTCATGCATGCCCTAACAACTGCATATTGTATCGGAAGGAGTTTAAGGATGAAAGTAAGTGCCCTGTTTGTCTTACATTGAGGTCGAAAAAAGAAAAAAAACACTGGAAAATTAAAAGAAGGATTTCCTGCAAAAGGTGGTATGGTACATTTCACCGGTCATACATTTTAAACGCATGTTCCAATCTGCTGAGCACGCAAAGAACTTAATTTGGCATGCAAATGAGAGAGTTCAGATGGCCTTATGCGTCATCCAGCGGATT